>NC_141997.1:50850401-51107901 GCF_049901715.1 Pseudonaja textilis
GGCCGAAAAAGACCTCAAACCAACCAAAAATCAGCTGTGAGGCAGGTAAGGGGGCGGTGGGGGGTAGGTGGGTGGGGGATTGCGCGTGCATGCATAGGGAGTGTGAGGAGGCTGCATTGCCTTCTGGGTGCTGGCACATGAGCGTGCAAGCACGCACACAATTTTTGGCACAGGAGCCCAAAAAGGTTAGCCACCACTGCCCTAGACCATAGTTAGCATTAGCGTTATAAGAAAGCTTACCGATTTGTATTAATAGAAATTAGCTCCTTAGTTCTGCATTACTCCTGTAATTCCCGCCGAAGAACTAATGGCAAACAAATCGAATAATAAATAAAACAAATAAAAATGACACCGCAGTACGATGAGAACTTTAGCAATGTTTATCAGGTTGGTTTTCGCAGTTGGGATGTTGATGTGAAAAAAATAAATAAATCCAATCCAAACCTGAGAATCCATCCTAGAATACGAAGGAAAAGTTCAAAGAACTTTCAGAAGTCAAGCGAAGTGCAAGGAATAGTGAGACCAGCGGGGAAAAATATTAAAAATACATGTAACAGAAATGATGGTGTTCTAAATGCTAGTTCTTTGTATAATAATACAGTGGCTCCTTGCGATTCCTTTTGCCTGCGGCTTATGCTGCGATGCTTCCTCCCTGAGGGGAAAAACCCTTCAAAAAAGCACTCCAGAACCATTTGTATACACAATGCTCGCCAACTACACGCTAAAAGTGAGTTTAGCTCCATGCGCTTTGATGCTCCATATCATTCTTGGGATTTCACGGGACTTAGGCAGAAACTAACCAAGGAGAGGAGCAACCGAGAACTCAGGAGAAATTTCCTGACAGTGAGAACAATTAAGCAGGGGAACAACTTGCCACCTGTTGTGGTTAGCGGGCAACAGGTGCGGATGGCTGAGGAGAGCGAGGACTCAGATGAGGGGCCAGGACCCTCAGGGAGTGAACTGCTGCCTTCGGAGATTGTGGGGGCTAGCAGCAGCGATGAGGAGGTTCCCGAGGAGCCTGTGCCAAGTGTGCGTGCACGCAGGATTGCTCGGAGGAAAGAACAGCAGCACGGGTGACTCGGGAGTAAGGCTGCAAGGTAATAGCTCCCTCCTTCAAGAAGATAAAAGCCAGCTGTGAAGCAAACGTTCTTTGCAGAAGGCAAAGTTCAAAAGTTTTGAAACTCGGCCTCATGGACATTCCAGTATCCTGAGTTTGTGTTTGAAGATTCTTATTTTGCAAATTATTTCTTGTCTGTTATCTTTTGGCAAGTCTTGCACAGTTTGGCAAGGCTTGTGCTTATCCCAGCTAATTGTTTTGTAAAATAATTACAAGGATTCTGTTCCTTTTGGATTGTGTTTGATTCGTTGGGAAAGGGCGCGAGTCAGAACGCTACCAGAAGTTGTGGGTGCTCCATCACTGGAGGTTTTGAAGAAGAGATTGAACAGCCTTTATCCGGAATCATGTAGAGTCTCCTGCCTGAACAGAAGGTTAGACTAGAAGGCCTCTAAGGTCCCTCTCAACTCAATTAGCCTGTTCTATCTTGAGATGCCATTGGGTTTAATCTACTCTCTACTGGGTGGTTCTATTTTGAAGCCTGGCTAGGTTTATTTTTTTTCTTCAAATGGCTGCTTTTAATATTTTTATGGTTTTATTGTAATGCTTGCATGCAGAGGCACTTCGTGTGAGATGGCCGTAGCACCCCAATTTTGATCACGTGATTGTGGGGATATGCTGTGTCAATCATAAGATTGAGGATAGTTCAGAAGTCACTCCCCTCCCAGGCTGTTGTAACTCGGAGGGGTCATTATCTAGGTAACATTATCAGTGTTAGAAGGGAGGGGGCTAGCAGTGATGATGTTACCTAGCTGGGTAATGAAACATCTGCAAAAAACCAACCCAGATCAGACAGTACCAAAGACCCCACACGACGACTACTACTACCCTTCTTCTTCTTCTTCTTCTTCTTCTTCTTCTTCTTCTTCTTCTTCTTCTTCTTCTTCTTCTTCTTCTTCTTCTTCTTCTTCTTCTTCTTCTTCTTCTTCTTCTTCTTCTTCCTTCTCCTCCTCCTCCTCCTCCTCCTCCTCCTCCTCCTCCTCCTTTTCCTCCTCCCTATAAATCCTGCTCCCTTCTAGCACAGATGATCTTACCTAGTTGGATAATGAAATGTCTGCAAGAAAACAATCACGCTCAGAGAGGACCAGGGACCTCACAGTCCTCCTCCTCCTCCTCCTCCTCCTCTTCCCCTTCCCTGCAATACCTTCTCTCTTCTAGTACTGATGATGTTACCTAGTTAGATCATGAAACGTCCTCAGGCAAACAATGAAGCTCAGCGAGCACCAAGGACTCCTCACCTGAAGTCCGAGCTACCCATATTCCGCTTGGTTGCCGCTTTAAATGGCCATGAAACAAAATGGCTGCAAGTTGAGGAATACTATCCCGCAGGTTTCCTGTCATTTGCTTACTGACGTTGTAAGAGGAGAACTTGTGTGTGGCCTGGTTGCTTTAAGCGGCATAACAATACCATTCTTTCATTACGAGGGGAAATTAGTGGGGTGAAAATCTTTCCAGACAGCAACGTGCAAACAGCTGCCCTTCAATAACTCTTGAAATTACTTCACAGTCCTTCATTTTTTGGGAATCGGTGCCAGTTGGCAGAGAAGTGAGAAGCCACAAGATGTCATTTGCACCAACGTTTAATGGATAGGATGACGGTGTTGCCGCTTTTCTTTTTAGCATTCCTCAGAAATTTCATTTTCTTATTTTTATTTAATCTACCTAACGGGCTTGCTCTACCTCAGCTGGCGGCCATTTCTATTTTGGTTTTGGTTTCGTTTTTTCATTCAGGTCCCTCTGTCAACAGCGGCTGCCATCATCACCGGTTCACCCCCCGTGGGCCCTGATTCTTGGCCAGAAATGGTTTCAAAAATAAATTGCCTGTTATTTCCAGGGGGACCAAAAGGAAAAAAAAAAGAGAGACAATATATTTTTCTCCCCCTTTTTCTAATCTGCAAGTTCAAACCTAGCGCTGGCTGCTGCTGTGTATTTCAGATAACCTATTTCATGAACCTTCTTTTACAAAGCCCGTTTCTCTCTCCCGCTTTTATAAACCAGATTACCTAAAGGAAAGCAAACACCTACAGGAAAGAAAATTTACGCACACCTTTTCAGCAACGAGGCAATCAAAATAGTCCATGCAATGTTCTATTTTTAAGGCAAAATAAATTAGGGGTGACTTACTTTGTTTGAAATACAGATAAACGTATACAGCACATGCACACACACACAGAGAGAGAGATTAGGTAAAGACAAACTCTCTGAGCTTGGTTGTTTTCTTGAGCAAACCTCATCTCTCTTGCAGCACTGATGATGTTATCTAGTTGGGTAATGAAATGTCTGCAAGACAACAGCCAAGCTCAGAGAGTACCAGGGATCACACAGTCTTCTTCTTCTTCTTCTTCTTCTTCTTCTTCTTCTTCTTCTTCTTCTTCTTCTTCTTCTTCTTCTTCTTCTTCTTCTTCTTCTTCTTCTTCTTCCTCTTCTTCCTCTTCCTCCTCCTCCTCCTCCTCCTCCTCCTCTTCCTCTTCTTCCTTTTCTTCCTTCTCCTCCTCACAAACCTCACTCTCTTCTAGCCCGGCTGATGTTACCTAGTTTGGTAATAAAATGTTTGCAAGAAGACAACCAAGCTCAGAAAGCACCAGGGGACCCATGGTCCTCCTCCTTTTCCTCCCCCCCTCCTCCTTTCCACAAACCCCACTCTCTTCTAGCCCTGGTGATGTTGCCTACTTTGGTAAAGAAATGTCTGCAAGAAGAAGAAAAAAGAAAAAAACCAAACTCGGAGAGCAACCAACGACTCCAAAGATTCTTTCTCTCACATCTGTGGATCCGTATCTTGCATTTAATATCAGACTTTTAAAAGAGAGAGAAAAATTTACCAGTACAGGGGGCATCCATGAAGGGGTGTCCCAAAAGTCAAGATTGACATCCACGACTTTGCAACTGAAGTCCTCCATGGCATGTGAAGCATGTTTTGTTTTTACATGCAACAGATGTAAAAATGTTTTGCAGGCTTTTGAATGCACCTCAGAAGCACCTTAATTCTTCTGAGATGCAGCTGTATTAATTCTTGTTCATGCACCATCCGTATGCTTAGGTTCCTTAATGGCCTAAGGCAGAGGTGGTATTCCACCGGTTCTGACCGGTTCTGGAGAACCAGTGGCAGATATTTTGAGTAGTTCGGAAAGCCGACAATTTCCACCTCTGACTGGCCCCACCAACCCCATCTCTTCTCTGCCTCCCATGGAGTCCCAGCTGATCGGCTGGGTCTCCTTTGGTTGCCCTGCACAGGAGAAGGGAGCTGGAAAGCAGGTTAGTGGGGTGGGGAGGGAAGGGGGATTTTGCCATTTATCCTTCCCCTGCCATGCCCACCAAGCCACGCCCACAGAACCCGTAGTAAAAATGTTTGAATCCCACCACTGGCTTAAGGAACTACCAATTCCTTAGGTGATATGTTATGGAATCAGAAAACCAGCCATCTTTCTGTAGAATGCAGAATAAATTCAAAAATTCTCCAAAATAAGAATAGAATAGAATAGAATAGAATATTGGAATGAAGAATAGAATAGAATAACAGAGTTGGAAGGGACCTTGGAGGTCTTCTAGTCCAACCCCCTGTTCGAGCAGGATACCCTATCCCATTTTAGACAAATAGTTGTCCAATCTCTTCTTAAAAACCTCCAGTGTTGGAGCACCCATAAGATCTGGAGGCCTGTCATTCCACTGATTGTCTTCACTGTCAGGAAATTTCTCCTTAATTCCAGGTTAGGTTTCTCGCTGATTCGTTTCCATCCGTTGCTTCTTGCGCTACCTTCAGATGCTCTGGGGAATAGCTTGACTCCCTCTTCTTTGGGGCAGCCCCTGAGATACTGGAAGACTGCTATGACGTCACCCCTAGTCCTTTGCATTAATTAAGAGTCGCCTCTAAACTGCCAGTGAAATTGGAGTACAGCAAGAGTTAACTGAGCCTACAATAATAATACCCGACCAGTTGCTCATGAAGAAACTCTATATTTCTACGCTCTGTCAAATGAAAAACAAAATCCTTGCTCATATCACTTGTAGCACGAGAATTGCTCACAGAGGCATTGGCTGGATTTATGAAGTACAAGCTAACCTGTCGCTTCCTTATGGCATCCCCTGTGGATATTTTTCTAGGTGCAGTACTTAGCAGATACTGGAGGCAGGGATGGCTTGGTTTTAGCTCAAGAGACCAGAGGGTCTCTGGGCAAAGGAGAAGTTCCATTTTTCTCCAAGTCTAGAAAACTCTGTATTTATTTACTGCAGTTTTCCGGCTGGAGAAAGCCCCATTGAAGGCACAGTTAGAGAGGAAGAAGTAATAGTAGTAGTAGTAGTAGTAGTAGTAGTAGTAGTAGTAGTAGTAGAAGAAGAAGAAGAAGAAGAAGAAGAGAAGAAGAAGAAGAAGAAGAAGAAGAAGAAGAAGAAGAAGAAGAAGAGAAGAGGAGGAGGAGGAGGAGGAGGAGGAGGAGGAGGAGGAGGAGGAGGAGGAGGAGGAGGAGGAGGAGGAATAGGAATAGGGAAAGGAGAGGGAGAGGGAGAGGGAGGAGGGGGAGGAGGAGGAAGAAAGAAGAAGAAGGGAAAGGAGAAAGAGGGAGGTAGAGAGGAAAAGAAAAGAAGAGGAGGAGGAGGAAGAGGAAAAGGGGAAGGAGAGGAATAAGAAGGAGAAGAAAAAGAGGAAGAGGAGGAGGAAGAGGAGGAGGAAGAGGAAGAGGAAGAGGAAGAGGAGGAAGAAGAAGTAGAGGAGGAGGAGGAAGAGGAAAGGGGGAAGGAGAGGGAGAGGAGGAGGAGGAGGAGGAGGACGGGAGGAGGAGGAGGAAAGTAGAAGAAGAAAGGAAAGGAGAAAGAGGGAGGTGGAGAGGAAAAGAAAAGAAGAGGAGGAGGAGGAAGCGGAAAAGGGGAAGGAGAGGAAGAAGAAGGAGAAGAAAAAGAGGAAGAGGAAAAGGGGAAGAAGGAGGAGGGGAAGGGGAAATGGGGAGGTGGAAGGAGAGGAGAAGAAAAGAAGAAGAGGGGGAGGAGGAGCAGCAGGAATAGGAAGTGTGGGGATGGTTGGACTAGAAGACCTCCAAGGGTCCCTCCCAACCCTCCGATTCTACCTTCCACGAGGGCATCTTTGCTCTGTGCCGAGTGACAGAAACATCCCAGCGCTGAGGGAAATAAAACAGGGAAACCCTTTCCCATTCCACGGTGAAAAAAACTGAAAATCCATTATTGACCTGTTCCCTTGCAAGAAATAAGCAGGGCAAACCATGCAAATAACAGGGAGACACAGGAAGGATTAACACCTGGAGTGGTTCCACATCAAAGCGTTGCTCGCAGATCAATAGGCTGCCCCGGGTCCTTTTTCCTTGATTGTTCTTTTTATTAGCTACAACCATAAACCGCGTACAAAGCTTTCTTCTCCCCCACAAAGATGGCATTTTTCTCCACAAAGAATCCTTTTATCGGCCTTTTGTATCAAGTTGTATATCCGCAAGATCGGACCTGCGAAAATCGAATCTGTTTCCAGCACCGGAATTATAATCTGCCTCTTTCTCTGAAAAACGTGGATTTTTGCGGCACAGTTCTCTGCCGTAAAACCACGGAAGGTAACCATCCCATTTGACCAGATCTCTCAGGGGGTTCAAGGATGGAAGTACAGATAGTCCTCGACTTACGGCTATTCATGTAGTGACCGCTTGAAGTGACAGCACCGGGAAAAAAGGGACTTACGACTTGTTTTTCATGGTGTTCTGACCAAGGCTTCCTGAGACCGTAATTAAGCACATGCTCAGTTAAAAAAATTCTTGTTTTATTTCAAAGCTGGGAATTATGTGCATTCTCAGCCTGTAATGAGTCTCAAACAGTCCCTCGAGATAAGCACCCACCTTTCTCTCCTTTGACTTGCTGTCAACAACGAATGTGCCCAATTAACTGAAAAAACCCCAACCGAACTACAAAGTCCACACAGAGCTTCCAGGTTTAATCCGAACAGAATGAACGACTTTGCTTCCTGCAAAGGTTTCTCTACCTTTGCCTGTCCTTTATACCTTGTGGGAAGGGCAATCGCCTCCAAGCCTTACTCCCAACTCACCTCTTTTGTTTCAGCTGCTCTCGCCTTCTAGCAGCTCTGTGCACATGCACACTGGGAACAGGCTCCCCTTATTCCTCTGCCTCACTCCTGCCAGATTGTGGAGGTTCCGGAGTCAGCACACAACTCCCAGATGGTCCTGGCCCCATCCCTGCATCAGATGCAGGACCCTCGTAAGAGTCCTCCCCAGACTTCCAGGCTGGTCCCCGTTCTTCCCTACTTCCGATTCCGCTGCCATCTGCACCAGCTGCCGGCAAACCACAACACATGGCAGCATCCCCAGGTCATCAGATGCACGGCAACTGATTCGTATTTATGACATTTGCAGCATCCCAGGGTCACACGATCCCCTTTTCTGACCTTCCAACAAGCAAAGCCAATGGAAGAAGCCGTGCTCGCTTAACGACCATGCCACTAGCTTAACAATGGCAGCGATTCCCTTAATAACTGTGGCAAATAAGGAAGTCAAATGGGGCAAAACTCACTTTAGTGAGTACTTCACTTAACAACAGGAATGTTGGGCTCAACTGAGGTCATAAGTCGAGGACTACCTGTGTTAAACTGGCACACACACTGTGATGACCCAAAGGGGTGTGGCACAAAGGCAACCCAGTCAGATAATCAGGAGGAGTCCCTTTATTAGCTCCAACTTTGCCCCCAATGTCCTGGTTACCTTCTGGGCTGGAGAAAAAACTCTCCCAGGAACAGCCTTTGGCTGCAGAGAATCAAGGCCAAAACATGGTCAACAAAAACTGTAACTACAAGTCCAATCAAGGCAAAATGAGGTAATTAGTCCGGCAGGGAAGAAGCAAGAATTCCAGATGTGAAGGAACGACAGTAATTCAACACGATTGGGAAGATGCCAGAAACACAGATAAGCAAAGTCAACACAAGATAAACTCACATTTGTTCCCAGCAGCAGCTGCACTCAGCTTGCATCTCTCTTAAACTCTCATTCCCAGCTGTGGCTAATGAAGGGAATCAGGGCCCTTTCCTCCCCTGTAAGCCACCCAACCCACGTTGCTCCCTTCTCCGTTCCTCCCTGCATGCCCTAGGATGAAGAGGGGCTGGGTCTGAGTCTTCCTCTGAACTCCCTCTCCGTTGTTCTACCTCTCTCCTGCTCTGCCCAACTGGACTCTGCCCTTCCCCAGTTTCCTCCACAGCCGATGGAGCCACACTCCCACTCCCTGTCAGCTCTTCATCTTCCTCCTCGGATTCAGATTCTGACAGGGGCATGACACACACACACCCCTTCCAGGTGCATCCACAAAGAGGAAAATTCAAAAATAAATCCAAGATGGCACCCATAGCCCTCAATTGCAGCCACCATCTGGCGTTTTTTGAACTCTGAGAAAAGGATTGTGGCCACAAATGGAGGATTTATCTGTGTTTCAAATCAAAGAAGGAAGGAATTGGAATTTTACCTGAATCCTCCATCCTCAGCTTCTTATTACTGGGATTTTCATCACTGTCATCGTCCGACATGTCCATCTCTTCTTCCCTCCTGATCCCCATCAGCTGCTCACTGTGAGCGTTCCTGAGTTCCTAAAAGTAAAACACGAGAAAACCCCAAAAACTTACTTCATTAGTCCTGGGCTGAAGCCATATTCCAGTTCCTGAACTCAATTCCTTCCCTTGCAAAGTGTCTATGTACCGTTTTGTCCAGTTAATTCATTAAAAAAAAAAAAAGTTTTAGCACTTCTGAGGGAGATGCATTATTAACGTCTAGTTTCAAATGAGGATCGTCTTCTGCTTTGATGATGTTCGGTTTCACCTTCACGCAAATTTGATTCTGAGGAGGTTAAATTCATACCTTTCAGTAAACTCTTACAAAGATATGGAGGGAAAAAAAATAAGTACTTCGGAGAGAGAATGATTTAAAAAAAAAACCACCACTTTAGGAGGGTTCTACCCTTTCTTGCTCAATATCTATTTGATTTTGGGAGAAGGGTGGCAGACTGAAGTAGAAAAACAGAAAAAAAAATGGGGGACAAAACCTCATAGGCTGCTTTAGTTTTGGCCTAAAATGGCAGGTGTATCCACAAAGGGGAAAATAAATCCAAGATGGCACCCGTAGCCCTCAATTGCAGCCGCCATCTGGCTCTCTAGCTAGGACGTTGAAAGTTCTCTACTGGAAATCATAAATTCTTCATCTAAAGGACTAACCAATGTTTCTCCAAGTGAAGTAGCCTTAGGAATAATAATCTATGTTAGGGGATGTCGTTCATCTAATTATTGTACTGTGGGGTCCTTGGTGCTCTTTGAGCTGGGTTGTTTTCTTACAGGCATTTCATTACCCAACTAGGTAACACATCATCAGTGCCAGGAAGGAGGGTATCAACTGAAAAAATGCTCCTTTGGTCTTTTTAGCTGCCAGAAAAAGGGGAGTGGGGGAAAAACAAGGCATTCCTTAAATGCCTAGATAATCAACTCGGCAGCCCAAAGTTGTTGGAGCGTAAGAAGGTTATTGGAGAGCATGATGGATGACTCTTGGAAATGGATGCCCCCCCATTGGAGAAGTCACATTGGATATGTCTAGTTTAATGAAAAAAAGGACTAGGGGTGACATGATAGCTGTCTTCCAATATCTCGGGGCTGCCCCAAAGAAGAGGGAGTCAAGCTATTCTCCAAAGCCCCTGAAGGCAGGAGAAGAAGCCATGGATGGAAACTAATCAAGGAGAGAAGCAGCCTAGAACAAAGGAGAAATTTCCTGACAGTGAGAAGAATTAACCAGTGGAACAACTTGCCTCCAGAAGTTGTGAATGCTCCATCAGTGGAGGCTTTGAAGAAGAGATATGGATGACCATTTGTCTGAAGTGGTGTAGGGTTTCCTGCCTAGGTAGGGGGTTGGACTAGAAGACCTCCAAGGTCCCTTCCAACTCTGTTATTCTGTTCTGCTATTCTTCTGAATGGCATGTAGGTGTTGTTTATCCCTATGTGCTTGTTGATGGCTGATCTGTCTGTATGGCTGGCAGGAATACTCTAGCATTTTTTTTTTACTTGGTCTAGAATCATCCCAGTTTCCCAGTTGAAACTATGATTAATTATAGTAACTATTGTACTATCTGACCTTTAAGGTTTAAGTGACTTTTAAAAAAAGAGAGAGAGATCCGTTTGAAAGTTGTGGCAAGAACAGATTCCATGTGGGATGTTGAGGTCAAAGTGTTTCCTTAAGTTTGCAGCCATTTGAAAGTGTGCATAATGTTTTGAAGTAAATCTTTCCTGTTTAAACAATGACCTTATCTATTTTTGTGTGACCTTGAGGGAGAGCAGCCAGGGCCCAGCGCTCCACAGAAAACTGCTCCAAAAATCAGTGCATTTCAGAACAAGCCTATTCCTGTGTCAGAGAGGTGAAGGCCTCAGGCTGAGGTACGTTTCTGAAATAAATGTTGGGGCTGAATAGCCAGTCTTGACAGGAATAACCAACAGGAAAGAGGGCACAGGAATGCAAACGACATGTAAATGTGCTTCCTATATTGTGTTTACTCCTTCTCTGAAAAAGAGGTGACATTATGCCGACTTTCCTTAACGCTGGCAGAAGGAAGATTGAGAGAATTCACTTTTCGTCTAATAATAGTGTCCGCTGGAACACAAGGATATACACCAGTGATGAGTGTAACACTTTGGGGTCCGGAGACAGCTAATTCTTCTATCGAAAAAAAAAAAGGCCCATTCCCAGGGAGGCGATATTAAATCTTTGGGAGAAGAAAGAGAAGTGACTTCTGAGAAATAAATGTGGCTGAGGAACGTACCGTTTTATTCCTCGTAATTAACGAGAGACTCAAAATAATTTGTTGGAGAAATGCATCCAGGGTTTTATCAATAAATGTAATCCATTATCCTTCGGGGCTGTTTGCAGCCTTTAATCACAACGGAAGTTGCTGAAGCTGATGGATGGAAGTTTTACAAAGGAGGCCTTGGAAACTCAAGAAGAGCTCTCCCATTTATTAGGGCCATAAATCCAAGTTGTATTCTGCTCCCAAGATATTAGGAAGGGCTTGGTGCGGGCAACAGGTCCCTTCGTCTCAGACAGAAGCACCAACTAGAATGTAACACAGGTAGTCCTCGATTTACAACCACAATGGAACCCAATGTCAATTCATAAAATATTTTCTACACACATTTTATAGCTGCAACAGAAAGAAGGTGGGGGAGTTTCAAACAGGAGGCAGCAGTGTGGAATCGAAAGTACATTCCATTCATATTTTCATTAGAGACTGATTAGATGACTGAAGCTTCTGCCAGGCAAAAATCTAATTGGAGAGCATGATTGATGACTCTTGGCTATGAACGTGTTTCATTGAATGATACACCCAGGATCAAGGATGACCGTGAATTACATATCTCAGAGTCGGCTACGCCCAGGCTAATGCCGGACGTAGAATGGTCACTTCTAATAAATCCTTTTTAGTTTTGGGAGTGTGGCTCAAGACTCTTGATTTAATTGGAGTAACTGCCGGAATCCTGACACCCAACATATTTGCTGCTGAGACACTGGTTGAATTTTGCCCCATTTTATGACATTTCTTGCCACAGTCGTTAAATGAATCGCTGCAGTTAGTAACCTGGTTGTTAAGTGAATCTGGCTTTCCCGTTGACTGGTCTGAAGGTTGCAAAAGAGGATCATGCTACAATTGTCATAAATGGGAGTCCAACTGCTGATCACGTGACCATGGAGATATTGCAACGGTTGCGACATAGGAAAAATGTTCATAATTCGCTTTTTTGCAACGCCGTTGTAAGTTTCAATGGTCACTAAATGAACTGTCATAAGTCAAGGACTACCTGTACACATCTGTGTCCCTCACAATTCCAATTTCATCGCAAGGGTGGACATCTGTCTGAGAGCCTTGGGATCTAGGGAGTGAAGAGAAGGCCAGAGCATTGTGTGAGCGGAATGAGAGTTATCTCAAAAGGAAGAAGGGAACATGTGTAGAAGCGTCTATAAAAAGGCACCAAGAAGTACCTAACTGACTTCTGGAATTTGGAAACATTGCCTTGAGCAGGCGGGGCTTCCAACTTTATCCACTTTAAGACTTGTGGACTTCAATTCCTCATAATTCCATGGCTGGTTGAAGAATTATGGAATTATGGTAGTTGAAGTCCACTTAAAGTTGACCAAGTTTGGAGACCCTTGGCCTTGAGCGAAAGAGTGACTTCTACTTACTTGGAAGATTCACCAACCCTATGTTTTCATTTTGAGACAAAATGGAAGATTGTCCAAGAAGGGGGAAAGTTCACTGCTTCTCGGGATGCGATGAATTTTGCCCCAAATGTGTTTGGGGTGAATTTTCGAGTGTCAATTGTTGCTTCTGTTGTTGTTGGAACATCTATGATAGGACAAATGCCAACTTTGGCTGGACAGTGTTTTTCCCTTCTATGAAACTGACTCTTTTTGAAAAAAACAAAACAAAATGCGTTGTGACCATCGCTTTTCCATCTCTTGACATTAAAAATATTGTCGTCTGTGCTCTCCCTGACTATGTAATTGCGCAGTCATTCCAGGAAGTCCCAAAGGTGCATTTTATTCCAGGAGGCATCTAGACTTTCTGGTTTTTCCTTGAAGACGTTTCGCTTCTCAGCCAAGAAGCTTCTTCAGCTCTGACTGGATGGTGGGGAATGGAAGGATTTGTGTTCCTTGCAGACAGCTGGTCATTTGCATCCATATTGAGAGTCCTTGAGGGCACTGGTGACAGAGTGTATTCATTAACTGGCAGAGACATGGTTAACAAAGTCAGCAAGTGAGTAAGCATGGCAACAGACCGGCCCGTGGGAGCTGTCAGCCTGGGTATGGTTTGGCCGTGTATGTTTTGCTGAGAATTGAAAACTAAAATTGTCGTTAGCTTGCTAAAACTGATATCTGTTCTGACCTACTGCTGCTTGTGTTTTTGCTTATGTTACGTTGAAAGAATCTACAAATGGTATTGTAAACTTTACTCATATTAATATGTTTATAAAGAAGTTAATGATCCTGCTGAATCAGTCACCTGTGTGTTTTCTGGACTTGATTTTCTGCTGCAGACTCTAACAACTTGGAGGTTTATCTGTGTCTTCAGGGACATCTGAGAAGTGCAAATGGGTGTCCGGAGCCTTCTTGGAACTGTGTTGTAGAGTTGTGCTTTCCACAGGATGTTTTTTGTCTCCCTTCACTGTTGAAGACAGATGCAGGCTGTTGGGGTTGAGTCTGTCTTGTTTGCATCTCAAATGGAAATGCAAATGGTTCCTGTAATCTGCCATTTTTCTGGAAATCTGTTCATCCGACTCTCTAAAAGAATACAAATGATCAGCTGTCTGCAAGGAGTATAAATCCTTCCCTTCCCTTCCCCATTCTCCAGTCAGAGCTGAAGAAGCTTCTTGGATGAGAAGCAAAATGTCTTCAAAAGAAAAAACCAAGAAAGTCCAGTTACCTCCTATAAAAAGCATCTTTGGGACCGGAGGACCGAGAATCTCTACAGACTTTTAGCGATGTATTTTGGGATGAACATCCTTTGAATGGTGTGGGAGTACGAACAGATCTCCCCAAAATAGCAGACTACAGGAACCATTTTGCGTCTCCGTTTGAGATGGAGACAACACAGACTCATCCCCAACAGCTGCCGCCTGTCTTCAACAGCGAAAGGACACAGAAAACATCCTGCAGAAAGCACAACTCCACAACACCGTCTTTTCAGCGGTGCCAAGAAGGCCCCACGCACTCTCATTTGCACTGCTCAGGTGACCCCGAGGACACAAAGAAACCTCCAAGGGGCCTCAATGACTCTCTAAAAGAATGCAAATGACCAGCTGTCCGCAAAGAGTATAAATCATCCTCCACCCTTCAGTCAGAACTGAAGAAGCTTCTTGCATGAGAAGTGAAACCTCTTCAGAGAAAAAAACCAGAAAGTCCAGTTGCCTCTTGGGGAGGGGGGAACCATCTTTGGGACAACCATGACCTGGAAGACTGAGAATCTCCACAGATATTCCAGGACGTATGTTTCTTGTGTGTTTTCAAAAGTCACCCTCTCCCTAAAGAAGTCGTGTAGTTTCCTCTGGATTTCTTATTAACACGTGCTCTGCAAATCAATAAAGCAACCCAATTTAGCCTGCTACACAAATCTCTGACAACTTTCTAAGCATGCAAATCAAGCGACTTTGCATTCAGGCCGCAGCATTTGGGAAGCCACAGTTCAGCATAAAGTCGCCTTCTTTGAGCCAACACCTTCCTGAGGGATTTTTTTTTTTTGCCTGCAATGCCACCTTTATCTATTTTTTTTTTTCATTTTTATCTATTTTTATTGATTTCGTTCCCGCCTTAATTATTCTTACAAGTAACTCAAGGCAGCGAACATAGTCGGCGTAGTTTCTTCCTCCTATTTTCCCCACGTCAACCCTGTGAGGTGAGTTGGGTTGAGGGAGAGAATGATTGGTCCCAAGTCACCCAGCTGGCTTTCATGCCTATGGCGGGACTAGAACTCACAGTCTCCCGGTGATTGGCCCAAAGTCATCCAGCTTGTTTTTAAGCCTAAGGCGGGAGTAGAACTCCTTGTCTCCTGATGATTGGCTCAAAGTCATCCAGCTGATTTTCATGCCTAAGGCGGGATTAGAACTCACAGTCTCCTGGTGATTGGCCCAAAGTCACCCAGCTGATTTTCATGCCTAAGACAGAACTAGAACTCACAGTCTCCCGGTGATTGGCCCAAAGTCACCCAACTGATTTTCATGCCTAAGACAGAACTAGAACTCACAGTCTCCTGGTGATTGGCCCAAAGTCACCCAGCTGATTTTCATGCCTAAGACAGAACTAGAACTCACAGTCTCCCGGTGATTGGCCCAAAGTCACCCAACTGATTTTCATGCCTAAGGCAGGACTAGAAGTCATGGTCTCCCAGTGATTGGCCCAAAGTCATCCATCTGGTTTTTATGCCTAAGGCAGGAGTAGAACTCATTGTCTCCCGGTGATTGGCCCAAAGTCATCCAGCTGATTTTCATGCCTAAGGCAGGACTAGAACTCACAGTCTCCTGGTGATTGGTCCAAGTCATCCAGCTGGTTTTTATGCCTAAGGCGGGAGTAGAACTCATTGTCTCCTGATGATTGGCCCAAAGTCATCCAGCTGATTTTCATGCCTAAGGCGGGAGTAGAACTCATTGTCTCCCGGTGATTGGCCCAAAGTCATCCAGCTGATTTTCATGCCTAAGGCAGGACTAGAACTCACAGTCTCCTGGTGATTGGTCCAAGTCATCCAGCTGGTTTTTATGCCTAAGGTGGAACTAGAACTCATTATCTCCCGGTGATTGGCTCAAAGTCACCCAGCTGCCTCTCGTGCCTGAGGTGGGACTGGAATTCTCCACCTCCCAGTTTCTAGCCTGGTACTATAACCACTAGACCAAACTGGCTCTTCCCTAATCAGAGAGAGAGAGAGTTGATAGGGGTTTGAGAAGGGCAGACATGTGCCTTGTTTTGGGGCAGAACATTTTTTTTTTCCTTACAGCTTTATTATTTTTTTTAAAAGACAAAAGCAAAGAGACAGGGGAATAACCATTATTAAAAATTCAAGGATGGTTTGCAGAAAAGAAAAATAGAGACGCCTTGGATGCATCGTGGCATATTAAATATTTAAATGTTAAGAAATTAATTCCCACCCCGAATTCTTTCAACATAGCGTGTCTCTCTGTGTGTGTGTCAGATAAATTTCATTGTTAATAGATATATATTCAATATTAGAAAAATAGCAGCCTGATTAATAAAAAAAACCCTTTGCCTTTTTTTTATTGGCATTCAGGTGTATCCATTTATGAATCACCCCAGAAACCATCGTACATCATCTACATCGTTAGAGGCAGTGATAATAAAAGGTTATTTATTTTTAATTCGTGCAGATATCACATCCAATGGTTTCCTTATTCAATCCATTATTTATTTATTCAGGGTGTTCCAAAGGTTCCCCTTAAGGATTTGGACTACAGCACAATTTTATCTTGGAAGCATGCAACACCATTGTTATAAGCAAGAGGCACAATAATTTAGTAAGCAACTCTTACCTCCTCACAGCATTTTTGTTGTTAGGCAAGGAAAGAATAAAAGGACTGCCGTGTTAACAATGTACCGACAGGGCACTCAGTAAATGGATGCATTACTTGGTACTTTTTATTTATTTATTTATTTTTTACACACACACACACACTCACAAGCACACACACAAAATCAAAATGAAGGGCTGGGACAAGGAAACGATTCTTATTTACTTTACAACAAAAACTAAGGTGTGACCCATGCCATCCATCCATCCATCCATCCATCCATCCATCATCTATTTATCCACACACACACTATTATTCATCTCTCTCTAATATGTCTTTCTCTAACATTTGTCTATCCATCTATCTACCAATCAACTCTCCCTCCTTTTCTCTTTCTCTCTCTCTTTCTCATCTGTCTGTCTCTTTCTCTCTTTCTACACACACACACACATTCTGCCTCTATTTGTCTGCCAGTCTTTAATGTCTCTCTCTCTCTATATATATATATAAATATATATCCCTAACCCTATCCACCCATTTACCCATCTCTCTACTCATCTACCCATCCATCCATCCATCTATCTATCTATCTATCTATCCATCCATCCATCACCTATCTATCTACCTATCAACCTACCTATCTACCTACCTATCCCTAACCCTATCCACCCATTTAAACATCTCACTATCCATCCATCCATCCATCCATCCATCCATCCATCCATCCATATCATCATCTCTCTTTTTCTCTCTCTCTTTCTCTCTTGTTAATAAAGGGTATCAAATTGGGTTCTTCTGGTACCAGGGAAGGACACCAGAGGGACAATGGCCATCCTTTTTGCCCTCAATTGGAAAAACCACAGCATGCATCTTGGGGTACATCCCATGCCAACCTTTTATCCATGGGAAGGGTGTAGCAGTTCCATCCATTTACAAAGTGCCCTGATACCAAGAACCATCATTCACACATGATATTAAGCCTGATGCATAGATCACAACACAACCCACAGTTCACAACTAAGCCACAGCCAGAATGAAGGAAATCATCTACATGCAGAGCACGTGAATTCAGGAAAATGAATCAAGCCACGTTTCATATGGTCAATAAATTAAACATGTAGGGAATATTCTCTCTCTCTCTCTCTCTCTCTCTCTCTCTCTCTCTCTCTCTCTCTCTCTCTCTCTCAAAAGGGATGTAGTAAAAACTAATCTTCCTTGATTTCTCATCATGCACATGCATTGAACAAAACCCAGATGTTCAGGCTAGATTCAATTTGATTTTTCCCTTCTTTCATCCTTCCACCCCCTAAATCTCCCTGCTTCTGTTTCTTTTCCATTGCTAAGCATAACCAAGTATTTTAAACTCAGGATTTATCTCCTATGTGGTCCTGGTACTATACCTTTTGATAAGAAAGCCAACAGGTATGGCTAAGTACAGCAGGTAGAGATTTTGCTCTGAGGGGGGGCAAGTTAGCAACTAGAACAAACCAGGGGGTATGATTCTGAATCTCCTCCTTTGGTCTGATACCTTATATCCTATCCCCGGTATCTCCAGGTTGGGCATCACAATAGACAAGATAAGGGATGAGCACTGAATTGCAAACTCCGTCGCATTTTGTAGCTGCTTCACCCAGAAGTTCAAAAGAGGTCTAGTCCACCATAGAGCTTCATCTACCATCCTGAAGATGGTATTCTTTCCTTGCAGGTGTCCCACAGGTGCTTATTTTCAGGAGGTAACTGGACTTTCTTGTTTTCTTTCTTTTGAAAACGTTTCGCTTCTCATCCAAGGAGCTTCTTCAGCTCAGACAGGATGGTGGGGAATGGAAGGATTTATATTCCTTGCAGACAGCTGGTCATTTGCACCCTTTTAGAGGATCGTTGAGGCAACCTGGAGGTTTATCCATGTCCTCAGGGCCACCTGTGGAATGAATGCCCTTCGAATGCTGGGAAGTATGAATGGATTTCCAGAAAAATTGCAGACTACAGGAACGGTTTGCAACACTCAGGTGATCCTGAGGGCACAGAGAAACATCCAGGTGGCCTCAACGGCTGTCTAAAAGGATGCAAATGACCAGCTGTCTGCAAGGAGTATCGATCTTTCCATTCCCCACTATCCAGTCAGAACTGAAGGAGATTCTTAAGATGAGAAGCAAAATGTCTTCAAGGAAAGAAGAAACAAGGAAGTCCAGTTGCCTCCTGAAAAAAAAGGCACTTTTGGGACAAAGATGACTTGGAAGACTGAGAAATACTACAGACTTCCTTGCAGATGCTTTTGACTTCGATCATTCTGTACTGTTCAACTCCCTGGCTTCTTATGTAGACTTCAACTTGAAAAAAAGACAGCATGTAGACATGGCCACTGCTTGAATTCCACCTGCCTTGGATAGACCAAGTCGGCTCATTACCCCATGAAATCTACATTTTCAATGTCTTTCAAAAGACTTTTTTAAAATTATTTTTAATGTCTTTCTTTCAAAAGGCAACTGGACTTTCTTGTTTTGCTTGAAAATATTTTGCTTCTCATCAAGAAACTTGCTAGCTATGCACATTGGGATGGACACCCTTTGAATGGTGCGGAAGTATGAATAGAAAAATTGTAGACTACAGGATTCAGTTGGCCCCAGGGACACAGATAAACCTCCAAGTGGCCTCAATGGCTCTCAGAAAGAGTACTAACAACCAGATGACTGCCAGGAATATAAATCCTTCCATCCTCCACTATTCAATTAGAATCGAAGAAGCTTCTTGGATGAGAAGTGAAACATCTTCCAGAAAAACAAGAAAGTCCAGTTGCCTTTTAAGAGAAAGCACCATTAGTACACTTTTAATATTCTTTTTTTTATAAATAAGGCCAGGAAACTGTCATAATTTACTGAGGACTTCCTTTCCCACTTCTGTAAGCCTGTAGGTGAACTTGAGTTCTTATTAATATTAGGAAGTAGTTTTCTTATACTGCCTGAGTCAGTGGTGGGATTTAATTTTTATTACTACCAGTTCTGTGGGCCTGGCTTGGTGGGTGTGGCAGGGGAAGGAGACTGTAAAATCTTCAGTCAGAGGTGGGATTTGCCGGTTCTCAGAACTACTCAAAATTTCCGCTACCGGTTCTCCAAACTGGTCAGAACCTGCTGAATACTACCCCTGGTCTGGGTTCAAGAAAATCTTTGCAGCTCCTGAATTTTGCTATCACTGCATCCATTAAAGAAAAAAAACTTATCCTTGACAGGACTCAAAAGATTAAAAACATCAAATTCTGACTGCAGTGCCCTATTTTATAAAGTTTGGATTGCGGGCAATGAAAAACATTCCCTTTTATTTTGTCCGAAGTCAAACTGGAAAAATTACCTCGTCTTTTCTAAGCTAATACTAATTAAATAAGAAATCTGGATTTACAATATCTCCTTAACGATTATTTTTTTGATGAATATTTATGATGAAGAATAGTGTTCCAAAACGAAATCTGCTTTGCCCAATAGTTTTGCCAGCTTTCGGATACTATTGTGATGAATTAATTTCATTTTGGAATTCATTAACGCAAAGGACTACGACATAAATGTTAAGGCAACTCTGCTAATTCTCTCCACTAGCTGTTTTAGTAGAAGGGACATTATGTCTCAGCTGCATAAACTATTGCAGAGACTCTGGAAACTGTCCTTAATTCCTTTTACGCACGACAATGGAGGCAATTCCAAGGCTGCTGAACAAAGCACAATCCACCACAGGCCCCTTTGCCTTTTCTTCCCCACCGCCCCTTGGTCCAAGGCTGTGAAATGATGGATAAAAAAAACAGGAAAAAGAAAAGTTCACCCACCTCGGAGTGCTTGCGCCAAATATCTATGTTCTTCCGTTGAGCTTTGGAGAAATGGTCCCAAGCTTTTTGTCGGGTGGAGGCGTTGAAAACGGCCACAATCTGCTCAACTTCGGTGAACAAGGAAGTCAAACAAGACAAGCAATTTATGTTGTGATCGCTAAAGGAAAGCCAAGCAAAGACACGGGGAGTTCTACGGATGACGTCACTGCTGGAATGACCTCATCCGCGACTTCCGATCGCGTGTCTTTTCTGTACTTACATTTTAGAACTGTTGGAGGGTTCTTCCTTCCAGTCTCTCCTCCCAACTTTAGTCTACACGGGTGGCACCCTGGTTACCGACAGTTTTTCATGCCATTAATCGCTTCTCTAGTTGTTACAGTCCCTGACTGGTATGCGTGGAATGCTAAGTTAGGGGTGAAGCTATGGGAAACTCCATTTTTAGCTTCCGAAACTGTAATTCTAGAACAGAAGAACTTTATCGCCACTTTGATCGGCATACATTAAAGTGAAGTTTCGTGGTGCACAGCTCTCGAAAGAGCGTGCCTCCAATATACGCTGCATAAACATGCCCAAATTAATAAATACAAAATTATGCACATACCCACATATAATATATGACACACAGAAACAACAGTCTAGTTCTAATGTATACATGTCCATGGTGAGAAAAGCTAACCTTGTGAGTTTACCGAAGGGATGGCTTAGGGAACAAAGCGGTTATAGAATCTGGTAGTCCTGCTAGAAATACTTCAAAACCTCTTTCCAGAAGGGAGCAACAGAAATAGACCACGAATTGGGTGTGTGGGGTCTCTCACAATGTTTTGAGCTCTAAGCAAATAGCGCTGATAAGCAGCATCCTGAATAACAGGAAGTGAGATAATCTTATAATGTTCTCCACTGTCCTCAACCACTCTCTGTAGGGACTTTCTATCTGAGGTGCTGCTGCCACCAAACAGGGATGCAGTTTGTTAAAACACTCTCCATCGTGCCTCTGTAAAAAGTGGCCAGGACAGAAGGAGAACAGATGCGCTTTCCTGATCTGTCACGGGAAGTGCAGATGATGGTTTGCACGCTTCATTAAGGATGACGTGTGTTCAGATTGTTAGTTATCTGCACACCCAGATACTTAATACTGTTCACCATCTTTACAATTGCATCCTTGATACTGAGTGGAGTCTGACTATGTCGGCTGTTTCTTTTACCCAAGAACATGCCCCAGTGGACTCGGTGGGACTTATTTTTTAGTAGACATGTATAAGATTGTACTCTTATTGAAAGTGTGAAGGAAATTCCCAGGTTGGAACTTGAGTTAATCTGAAGAAGGGAGCACCGTTCATTTAACTGTCCCTTTAAATGAAGACCTCTCTCTTTATCTACCTTATGGGCAAATGTCTTCCACATTTTAAGTCTGCTTATTCCCTCGCATTTGCAAACTGAGGATCTACAGTACTAAAGTGAACTTATGATTTTTACAGACCCAGCGAAATTTAAATATGTATATTGCTAATTTACATAAGAAACATGGGAGATATTAGAAGCCCGAAAGATATCTACATTTCAAATCATATTATTTTCTTTAGTTCTTAATTCTAATCTCTCTCTCTCTCTTTCTCTCTCTCTCTCTCTCTCTCTCTCTCTCTCTCTCTCTCTCTTAGATATTACATTTTCAACTCAAAAGGTAACATTTGAGGCCACCAAGCAATTGCAAATACAATGTCACTCAGGCCTTATAAGTAACTAAAATAAAAATATTGCAAATCTAATTCTGGAGTTCCACAGTTGACAGATTCAGTATAGCAGCAAACTGACAGTTAATTCAGAAAACATATGTATTTCATTTGGGCAAAGGGATTTTCATATCTGCAAATCTAAGAGAAACTTTTTTGGAAAGTGAATTCTCCCCTCTATACTCCAATAAGACTCTGGTTTGTGTTATAGCTGCAGAAGTAATTTTTTTAAAATCTTCCCCATTGTTTTTAATTATGATCCGATAAGCCTTTATGATAAGCTCTGTCTCGGTGCTGATTTAAGAAGGTTATTCTGGATTTAACTGAATATCTTTTGCTTGGACTATGGATTGTGCAACTTGAATTTTACAAACTGATTGTGCGATGCCCAAATCTGGTTCTTGATACTGACCGCAGACTTCTGATTTCCCAAAATTTAATTTTCCCCGCCTTTGGAACTGCTGCATAGAACTACTTGTGTAACACTAAAATTAACCCTTGGCTGAGGTTTAAGGCCTGCTTAGATTTAAAATGGGCTCCCTTCAGCCATGTTTCTAAAATCTCATCTTTTTTTCTGCTGACTTCACTGTCTTGCCTTATTGTATCGAAAAAGCAGATGCCCCTTCTAAGGAATTAAAATTGACAATTCCATATTATAGGAAATTCCACCAGGATCAGACCAATAAAACAAGTCTGGATGACA
Source organism: Pseudonaja textilis (assembly GCF_049901715.1). Classification (NCBI taxonomy): domain Eukaryota; kingdom Metazoa; phylum Chordata; class Lepidosauria; order Squamata; family Elapidae; genus Pseudonaja; species Pseudonaja textilis. The sequence continues at coordinate 50,872,779 of NC_141997.1, forward strand.
ATTTCTCCTTTTATAAGGATGGAATTGGTTCTACTCAGCACCAAAGGTATATCTGCAACAAAGATATACCATCTGTGTTCCTTTAACACCGAGTTAAAGCTGTTGGTTGCAGGATTTCCTACCTTCAAAATCTTGTTCCCAAGAACAGAGTTTCTGGATAATTTTTCTATAACTTTAACGTTTTGGAAGCATCCCTGGAAATAACTGATCGTTAAATAGCTTTCAACCAAAATATGGAACAATGGCTCTGAAACTAGCGCACCCAGGGTCTGTGTCAAATGTAATGTGATAGTTTTATTTTTAATTTAGCTTTTTATTTAATATATGAAACCTGCATGCCACCCTGCTGTCAGCCATCAAGCAAAGAAATCACAGTAAAATCCATTTTTAACATGAAGGTAAAAAGTATGACGAAGCAAAGTATTTCACTTCCTGCTCCTCTTCCTCCCGTTTACATGAAGAGACCAACCAGAAAAGCATTAGAAGATGGTGGGTGGGAAGCGGATAGACACTTTAAGGATAAGAGCAAAATCAATGAAGGTCGGACAAGAAGCCATGGATGGAAACTAATCAAGGAGAAAAGCAACCATGAATTAAGGAGAAACTTCCTAACAGTTGGAACCATTAACCCGTGGAACAACTTGCCTCCAGAAGTTGTGAATGCTCCAACACTGGAGGTTTTTAAGAAGAGATTGGACAGCTATTTATCTGAAGTGCTATAGGGTTTTCTGTCTAAGCAGGGGGGTGGACTAGAAGACCTCCAGGGTCCCTTCCAACTCTGTTAATCTATTATCTGCCCACCCACCCCTCTCAATACCTTAATATCAACTCTCTGTGACAGAGATCTAAGCCAATCTTCACGGTACCCAGCTTATCCTAGGTACGGTGAATCCAACTGCTAAATGATATTCCAAATTGCATGTACTTACGATTCAGGTTTTGTATTTCACCACCTTATTAAATTAATTGGAATAAGAATAGGAGACCATGAAAGGGTTATTGCGAAGGAATTTATTTTATTAACAATGTAATTTAGATTCTAATCATTCTTCTGTTGCACCCATTACAAGGGCAAAGAGCACTGAACTTAATCAACAACCGGGGTGTAATTAATTAATGGCAGAAGGCTCTAGAAGAACATTTTCTTGAAGATGTGAGAAAAAGGCGCACTGCTATTTTAAGGGAAGGTGTCTATTAAGCTCAGAAGCTCTTGAACTTTTAAAACGTCTGACTGTGAAAATATCTCCTCTCAATTCTAACTACAGGTCTTGACCATGTTCTGGTGGCTTCCTGGTTGACTTGGCTTGTTGGAAGCCAACAGATGCCAACTCAGATAAATAATCAAACAGCCAACAAACAAAAGCCACATCAGGAACTACCAAGAACCACCAACCATAGAGAGGCAATCCCTTCTAGCATTGCTGATGCTACCTAGTTGGGTCAAGAAAGGTCTGCAAGAAAACAACCAACCTCAGAGAGCACCAAGGAGCCCACAATCCTCCTCCTCCTGCTCCTCCTCTCTACAAACTCCCCTCTCCTTCTAGCACTGCTGATGTTACCTACTTGGGTAATGAAACATCTGCAAGAAAACAGCCAAGCTCAGAGAGCCCTGAGGAACCCACAGTCATCCTATTTTTCCTCCTATCCTTCCTCTTCCTCTTCCACTTCCTCCTCTCCAAAACCCCCCCTCCCTTCTAGCACTGATGAAATGACTTAGTTGGGTAATGAAACATCTACAAGGAAACAAACAAAGTTCAGAGAGGACCAGGGACCCCACAGTTCTCCTCCTCCTCTCCTCCTCCCTCCTTCGCTCCCTGAAACCATTACGCCCTTCTAGCACTGACAATGTTACCTAGTTGGGTCATGAAATGTCTGCAAGAAAACCACCCAGCTCAGAAAGCACCAAGGAGCCCACAGTCCTCCTCCTCCTCCCCTCCTCTTCTCCACAACCCCCCTCCCTTCTAGCACTGATGATGTTCCCTAATTGGGTCATGAAATGTCTGCAAGGAAACAAAGCTCAGAGAGCACCAAGGACCCCACAGTCCTCCTCCTCTTCCGCCTCTTCCTCTCTGCACACTTCAAAAAGGGACCTATGATGGTTTTTCACACTTACAATCCTTGCAGCATCCCCTTGGTCACATGCTGAACATTCAGATGCTTGGCAACTGACTCATATTTATGACAGTTGCAGCACCTGATGATTCTTGACTCTTGACGAACGTCTCTTTTCTTTTTATGTACCCTGAGAGCATTTGCACCAAGACAAATTCCTCGTGTGTCCAATCACACTTGGCCAATAAAAGAATTCTATTCTATTCTATTCTATTCTATTCTATTCTATTCTATTCTATTCTATTCTATTCTATTCTATTCCTATTCCTATTCCTATTCTTTCTAGTCTAGTCCATCTATCTTCCTTCCTACCTACCTACCTACCTATCATCCATCTACCTACCTATCTACCTACCTTCCTATCATCTCTCTCTCTCTCTCTCTCTCTCTCTGATTTGATTGCTTATTGTACCCTATGACTATTATTAAGTCTTGTACCTGATGATTCTTGACTCTTGATGAATGTACCTTTTCTTTTATGTACACTGAGAGCATCTACACCAAGACAAATTCCTTGTGGGTCCAATTACACTTGGCCAATAAAGAATTCTATTCTATTCTATTCTATTCTATTCTATTCTATTCTATTCTGTTCTGTTCTGTTCTGTTCTGTTCTGTTCTGTTCTGTTCTGTTCTGTTCTACTCTACTCTACTCTACTCTACTCTACTCTACTCTACTCTACTCTATTCTATTCTTGGGGTCAAATGATCCTCTTTTGCGACCTTCTGACCAGGAAAGTCAACGGAGAAGCCGAATTCACTTAACAACCATGCTACTCACTTTAACAAATGCAACGACCCACTTCACACCTGTGGCAGGAAAAGTTGCAAAATGGAGCAAAACTCACTTAAGCAATGGTTCACTTAGCAACATAAATTTGGGGGGGGGGGGCAGTTGTGGTCGTGACTTGAGGATTTTCTATAATGGCAAGGAAGGAGGGAGGAGCAGCTTCAACATTTCAGGTGCTTTGGTTAGGATCGGGTCATGAAAGGTAACAGATAATAGAACAACAGAGTTGGAAAGGACTTTGTAGGTCATCTAGTCCAACCCCCCGCCCAGGCAGGAGACCCTACTACACCATTTCTGACAGATGGCAGCCCAGTCTCTTCTTGAAAGTCTCCAGTGATGAAGCTCCCACAACTTCTGAAGGCAATTTCTATTCCATGGGTTGATTGTTCTCACTGTCAGAAAATTCCTCCTTATTTCCAGGTTAAATCTCTCCTGGATCGGTTTCTATCCATTATTCCTTGTCTGGCCTTCGGATGCTTTGGAAAATAGCTTGACCCCCTCCTCCTCTCTGGGGCAGCCCCTCAAATATTGGAAGACTGCTATCCTGTCTCCCCTGGTCCTTCTCTTCACTAGACTAGGCAAGCCCAGTTCCTGCAACCGTTCTTCATATGTTTTAGTTTCCAGTCCTCTCCTCATCCTGGTTGCTCTTCTCTCTAATTTTTCTAGAGTCTCAACATCTTTTTTATAGTGTGGTGACGAAAACTGGATGCAGGACTCTAGGTGTGGTCTTACTAAAACTTTATAGAGTGGGATTAGTACCTCCCTTGATCTCGATTGTATCCCTCTGTGAATGCAATTTAGGATTGCATTAGCTTTTTTGGCAGCTGCTGCACACGGCTGGCTCTTATTTACCTGGTTGTCCACTAAGACTCCGAGATCCCTCTCCCAGTTCTTGCTATTGAGCCTGGTTTCACCCAGTCTATTAAATGTGTCCTTTTGGTTTTTCTTGCCTAAATGTGGGACTTTACTTTTCTCTGCATTGAATTTCATTTTGTTAAACATGGCCCAGTGTTCTAGTCTGCCAAGATCCATCTTGAGATATGATATTATACGTCTTGGTTCTGAAACTAGTTTTGGGGCGTTTCTACAGGTAGAATTTCTACATTTTCTGGGGTTGTATCTTTCCTGCAACATTTGGAGTCGTCAAAAGATCATTTCACAATATTCTGCTTCTTTCTTCTCCCATTGACAATATAATCATAAAGCTTAAAAATGAGAAATGTGACACCTTTTGTCTTTTTCTCAGCTGTTGTCTTTCTTGCTGGGTTGGGATTTTCGAAGAGTTTTATCAAGGAAGGCTGTTGATCTACTTTTCTTTATAAGATATTTTAAAATATAAAATTGCCATCGAGTTTCATGATCGCAACAGGCTTCATGCTTCTGACAAAGCTATAGCTGAACAGCCACGTACAACAGAAGGACTATACAAGAAGCACAATTAAATATTAATCAGCAAACATCTGCGGATTTATCTCCTGTCATATTAAATTTTCATTAACCAGATGCAACATTTTGTCTTGTCAATAAGTAAAAGACTGGAAATCATTTCTTTTCAAATTATACAGCATGGATAAAAAAAGAAATGTGGATGGATAGGTGGATGGATGGAAGGATGGATAGGTGGATAGATGGAAGGATGGATAGGTTTATGGAAAGGTGGATGGATGGATGGATGGATGGATGGATAGGTGGATGGATGGATGGATGGATAGGTAGATGGATAGATGGATGGATGAATAGATGGATAGATGGATGGATGGATAGATGGATAGATGGATGGATGGGTGGATAGGTGGATGGATGGATAGGTAGATGGATGGATGGGTGGATGGATAGGTAGATGGATAGATGGATGGATGAATAGATGGATGGATGGATGGATGGATGGATAGATGGATAGATGGGTGGATAGGTGGATGGATGGATAGGTAGATGGATGGATGAATAGATGGATGGATGGAAGGATGGATAGATGGATGGATGGATGGATGGGTGGATAGGTGGATGGATGGATAGGTAGATGGATAGATGGATGGATGGATAGGTAGATGGATAGATGGATAGATGAATAGATGGATGGATGGATAGATGGATATATGGATGGGTGGATAGGTGGATGGATGGATAGGTAGATGGATGGATGAATAGATGAATGGATGGAAGGATGGATGGATGGATATATGGATGGATGGGAGGATGGATAGGTGGATAGATGGATGGATGGGTGGGTGGGTGAATGGGTGGGTGGTGGATAGATGGATAGATATGTGTGTGGGTATGTCGGTGGATGGATAAGTGGGTGGCCAGATAGATGGATATTGGGTGGGTGGGATGGATGGAAGATGGATAGATGGATGATGCAGGTCATCACCTCCCTATTCCATCTATGGGTGGGTGAGATCAGCCTGGATAGGACAACCCATTCTTCAAAGATATCGGTTGCTGGAAAAGGAACTATTGTGGATATTTCTTGGACTTTCATACCACCCAACTGCATCATGGACAACAACCTGTATCACCGGTTCAGCACCACTTAAACAAGAAAGAAAGCAGCCATTCGCCCACATTGCAAAAATCAATCCATGTCCTCTTAATTTAGTACAGAAAGGAAAAGAGAATTCAGGCCCTGAGATGCAGGATAAGCAAATTAATTAGCGCAGTGATACTGAATTAAAACTTAAATACATTAGTGCAACTGAGACCTAAATGATAATGGCTATTAAACTGGCTGGAAATACCAAGAAAAGCATTCCCCTCACCAGGACACCCCTGTAGAAAATGAGAGTTAGCTTTGCTACTGCACAGACAATAAGATCTACTCCATGTCTCTTAAGAATGCAGCTTGAAGCTGCTAGGAGACCTTGGTCTCGAGCTTGTAAAGTTGGAGGAAGGACATAGAACCTAGAATAATAGAGTTGGAAGAGACCACGGAGGTCTTCCAGTCTAACCCTTTGCTCTACACCGCTTCGGCTAAATGGCGGTTCAGTCTCTTTTTGAAAGCCTCCAGTGACGGAGCCTTCACAAGTTCTGGTGGCAAGCCATTCCATTGGTTGATTGCTCTCACTGTTAGAAAATTTTTTCCTTAGTTCTGAGTTGCTTCTCTCCTCGATTAGCCTCCATCCATTGTTTGTCTTGCCTTTCGTTGGTTTGGAGAATAATGTGAACCCCTTTGTCTTTGGAGGAGCCGCTCAACTATTGGAAGTCTACTGTCATGTCACCCCTAGTCCTTCTCTTCATTAGACACCAGGCTCACTCTAATAAAGATCATCTCCGTTGCTTGGGGTTCTGTTCCAGACTGGCAGTCCTTGTTGAGGGTTGAGACAAAACTGGACAAGCTATAATTTGGGCCAGAAATGTAGTTTCCTGAACAATTTAAGAATAGACTACATTGGTCAGGCTTCAAGAACCGAGAAAGACATGTAGAATTACTTCTATTTTCTTCGTTGTCCTTCCTCTAAAGACAGAAAACTTGCCAGATTAAAGCCGATGATATTGTTGTACCATAAAAGGTGCACTCAGAGAATTGATAAGGAGGAGTCATCTTAACTCTCTTTTCTCCCAATCAAACTACCTGAACTCCGCTGTTTCTTTGCCTTCGGGAATGCAGAGCTCGTTCTGGGAATCCAGGCTACAATCCACTACAGTCAGTTCTATACGGTTACAGGTTTGTGGATTGGGCTGTCCTTTTTTAAAGCCATGTTGAACATCAGGACTTTTTCATAGCCCTGGATCACCCTACTGGATGGAATGAGTACAAAATGAACAGCGAACACAATCAACCAGCTTGCCTTCAGAAGTTATGGTTTCTCCATCGCTGGAGGTTTTTAAGAAGAGATGGACAGCCATCTGTCTGAAATGGTATAGGGCAGGGGTGGCTAACCTTTTGGGGCTCCTTGCGTGCTCGAACGCCAGCACCCAGAAGGCAATGCACGCTCCTCTCGTGCCCCCTGCGCATGCATGCGCAAATCCCCCCCACTTATCTGCACTGCGCTTCCCAGCTGATTTTTTTGGCTGGTTTGAGACTTGAAACAAGCCTCTGCAGGCTTTGCAGGCCAAATAATAGGCCCGTTTTGTCACTTCCAGTATTACAGGAAGTGATGGAACGGGCCTATTATTCGCCCTGCAAAGCCTGAAGAGGCTTTTTTCAAGCCTCTGGGAGGCCTAAAAAAGACCTCAAACCAGCCAAAAAATCAGCTGTAAGGCATGCACATGAGCAGTGAGGTAAGTTTGCCTGCAGCTCGCGTGCCGTCACAAATGGCTCTGCATGCCACCTATGGCACGTGTGCCACAGGTTCGCCATCACGGGTATAGGGTTTCCTGCTTGATCAGGGGGCTGGACTAGAAGACCTCCAAGGTCCTTTCCAATTCTAATAATGTTCTATGAAATGTCTTCATTCCTACCGTTTGGCCGCTGCAGCTGGTGTCTGGATGAGGGAGGTTCAATTATGATGAAGGTTCCTCTAGTAAGTTTTGGGGCAGTGTCACCATTATAGAGATGACATCTTTGAAGATAACCCAGATTCAGTTCTCTTTGGAGCCGAAATGCATTGTCATTCTGATAAAGATTGATGGACTGCACAGTTAAACATCACGACACAACAGTTGTATTTTGGTGTAGACATCCAAATGCTGCTCTGGTCAACTTTATCTCTGGAATCTTGTCTGCCTTGGTCACCTTCTGGAGGAGGGTTCATCAAACTTTAAGACGGATGGACCTCAACTCCAAGAATTCCTCTAGCCATTTCCAGGAGTTGAAGCCCACCCATCTTAAAGTTGCCAAATTTGAGAAGCGCTGTTCTAGATCAAGAATGACATTATCTCACTTTCTTCCAGTTCTTCTTCATGAATGACTCCTTGGAGATTCACTTAGAACTGGAGAAGCTTCTTGGATGAGAAGTGAAATGTTTTCAAGGGGAAAACTTCAAGAAAGTCCAGTGGTCTCCAAGAAGAACACCTTCAGGACAACCATGACCTGGATGGTTGGGAGAGTCTAACCCTAACCCTAACCATAGACATTCGACGACTTGGAGATCATTAACACTGAATGAAACGGGACACTGCAAGTATTTCTCTCTTAGAGATTGAGAAGTTTTTATATTTTCAGGTCCTTCCTAAGTTTTTTGTCAGATGTCGAAAGAGAGTTTGCAGATAGTTATGCTCCATTTTCATCATTAGTTCATTAACATCAGAAGAACTGAACTCAACAGAGTAATTTCCCAAGATTAAGCAACGATAGAGATGGGTGGAAAATTAATTATCCCGATATGCATTAATAACAATATTAATTATCATCCTGACATTATTTTGCCACTGAATTAATAGGCTGCCAAAATGTCGTAATTTCTCTCTCTCTCTCTCTCGTTCTTTTGGGACCTCAAATAATACTTCACAGACTCTTTAATGGAGTTGTAGTCCTTACTGGAGAACTCCAGAAGCAGGTTGAAGCATTTAGATGGCAGATGGTAGATGGCAAGACTTCAATGATGAACAGGCAACGAAGTCCAGGTCCTGTCAGCCATGGAAGCCATATATTATAGAATACAATGACAGAGTTGAAGGGACCTTGGAGGTCATCTAGGTCTTCCTAGGATCAAACTCACAGACTCCTGATTGTGCCTAAGAATTTGGGAGGAGGGATTTCTTAGTGAGCGGAAGATTAGACTCAACGACATTGTTTCTTAGAAGTGAAGGACAAGTTACCCTGCACCTGGAGAGGAGCATCTGGAGGAAGGTCTCCAGCTGAGATGGCGTTTGATTGGACCACGCGATGGATTGATAGGTGCAGGGGGATGGATCTTTGAATTTCTCTTGGGGAAGGGAAAACCTGGAACTCTTAGATTCAGGTTTTCCCAGATATGCCAACACGACTTCTTTAATAAATTCTTACTTGGATGAACTTTGTTTCTGAGTGCTAAATGGAAACGGGGAGTTTCATTGGAATGCTGACTGTTCTACCTGGTCCACTACCGGTTCACCTAACACAGGGCTCGCCAACCTTTTGGACCTCAGGGACCACCAAACTCATAATTTTAAATCCCGCGGACCACTAATATGAATTTTGACTGACGGTGGCTTGCTGGCGTTGGTGGGGAAGTCGGTCCCATATTCCAGAACTGCAGGAGTCACAGGACTGGCCCTTTGGTCATCCCGGAGCAGCTGCTCCTCCACCTGGGTGCACCGGCCTGCCATGGACTGGAGGGGCAGCTGCTCTGGGTGACCAAAGGGCCAGTCCTGTGACTCCTGCAGTTCTGGAATATGGGACCGACTTCCCCACCAATGTCAGCAAGCCACCCTGGAGTGGATTTCCCTTCCCCACCATTGGTCTTAACCTTCCAGTTTCAGTGCACATGGCTCTACTCAAGGTAAGGTTTGTGTTCGGCCAAAGGGTGGGGACCAGAGGGTTGGTGGGCCATGTGGGTGACGCAGCCTTGTGTTCCTTCACAACCTGGATTAATTGCTTTGGGGGGGACATTTCTCTGAGGACCACCCACATTTTCTCATGGACCAGCAATCAATGGCCCACCAGTTGCGACCACTGACCTAACACACACACGCAGATTTCCAGACCCCAGCTGAGGCCTGCAGCACCAGTCAGCTGAGAGGATAAAGAAGGTAAAAACACAGGGGCAGGTGGGAGGGCTGATCCTGATCTTTTCTCTCCTTTCTCCTCTCAGCTGATCGTGGAGGGCTTTTCTCCTTCTCTCAGCTGAGACATTTTTTTTTTTTACTACCGGTTCAGGCGAACCAGGTTGAACCGGTATCATACCACCACTGTGACAGATCTTCTTCTTCTTCATGGTCTCCCTACCTTACTATTACTATTACCTTACTATTTGTAGAAGGCCTTAGTGCAGTGGCCCCCAACCTTTCTTGAACCAGGGACCGGTTTCACGATTATTTATTCTTCCACGGATTGGTACCTGAGTAACGCGAGACTCCACCCCCATCGGGACGGCTCTTCATTCGAAGCCGCCGCCCCCTTCAACGAAACTAAGGCACAAGCACCCAAATGCCACTTTCCAACTGAAAACCCGGAAGCAACCGAAAAGCTGGAAGCGCCGTCGAAACAAGATGGTGGTGCCCAAGCTTTACGGCTCGGTAAAAAATGATCCACGGACCGGTATCGGTCCATGGACCAGTGGTTGGGGACCCCTGCCTTAGTGGATGGAAGAAGGGAAAAAGCAGATTGATCTTCCAAGGATTCCATCTCTGAGAATGGAGGTCAAGTCAAGGATGTTGAATGACACGGAAACCTGCTCAGCAGAGAGATTTTTCCGAAGGAAGGCTTCTGCAGGTACCGTTATTATCCTTGCAGAAAAAAGCCAGCTCACAACTAAGTTTGATTGGCTGTCACTATCCATTTTCCATAAGGAGAAAGATGGCCTCAGAAGGCCAAACCGCAGATGTTGGTCTCCTCCGAATTATGCTGTTTGGGTCAAGTAGCAGGCAAGGCCTCTTCAATCACCGAAAGAATATGGAGCAATTTCAAAGCTGGCATTGAGAGACGGTGGAGAAAAGCGAATAGTTTGATTCAAGTGGAAAGCGGAGATGGATTTTGTAAGAAAAGATGCATCTGGGAAGGAAGTACTTTACTTTCTATGGGGAATGAAGAGGGGTGAATCTCTGTGGATAACTCTACTATTTGACACCGACTTTCAGATATTTCTTTTAAATCTTTTTTTTTTATGAGTTAAAACTGACATCGGCAAAGAAACAAATAAGGGAGAATCGTGAATAAATAAGAACGAAACTAGAAAAGGAAGTAGATATAAAAAAGATTATAAATAAGCATCTTCCAAACCTTTTTTTTTACAGCAGTTATAAATGGATTTATACAGGTGGCCCTTGACTTACAAGCAGTTCATTTAGTGACCATTCGAAGTTACAAGGCACTGAAAGACAGGGAATCATGTCCATTTTTTCACACAACCATTGCAACATCCCTATGATCAAAATTCAGGTGCTTGGCCATTGATTCATATTTATGACGGTTGCATGCAAACCTCTTCTTCTGACAAGCAAAGTCAATGGAGAAGCCAGATTCATTTAACAACCGTGTCACTATCAACTGCAGTGATTCACTTAACAACCATGGCAAAAAGGTCGTAAAATGGGGCAAAACCAACATTGCAATTGTCTTGTTTTGCAACAGTCATAAAACAAGAACTACATGTATTTGAGCCTTTCTTTCTCTAAGATTACATCTTAATCTTTGTCGCTTGTATCCTTACGATTTATATTGACTGTTTCATAGTATGATTCGATTGCTGATTGTACCCTATGACTATCATTAAGTGTTGTACCTGATGATTCTTGATTCTTGACGAATGTACCTTTTCTTTTATGTATACTGAGAGTATTTACACCAAGACAAATTCCTTGTGTGTCCAATCACACTTGGCCAATAAAGTATTCTGTTCTATTTTTCTTTCCATAAACAATTCTTTCTCATCTTCGAACCCATAAATCACACGTTCATTTTTCTATTTTTATTTTCAGCCAAAAGTCCATAAGGACTTTCCAGGCCCTAACCAATTTGGCCCCTGAACTTTCTGTACTACCGCAAGTTCATTTTGCCATCTCGGTTTAATTCCATCACTTTCACCTGCCGTTCCTCCACTTTCGAAATCTTTCCAGTTTTGCTCCATCGTCTCGAAAATAGTGATCATAGGCAAAAACCTGTTGTGAGATTTTTTTCAGAAGACTCGGTCTACAAATGTTACTGAATAAATCAATAACATTCCTTTTAGGTTAGCAGGTGGATGAGAGTAGTCATGTTGGCCTAACGATGACATGTATAGAGGACAAGGGAGATGGCACCAGATAAAGACTGTATGCACCAATGATCACATTAAACAAGAGGAAAACCTTCTACGCACCAGTTTCACCCGCGCTTTCTACAATTTTGTAAACAACAAACTAAAAGACTCAAGGTCCATCCCACCCCTGAAAGGACCTAATGGTAAAGACTGCAATGATGACACTATTAAAGCCAACCTCTTTAACACATTCTTTAGCTCAGTATTTGTAAACAGCAATGGTTCATGCCCAGTATTTCCTAGTCGAACCACAGACAACTACATATCTAATACATATCTAATGATCTAACACATATCGATTTTATAGTAGACAATGTTGAAAAAGCACTACGCAATCTAAAACCATCTCTATCTATTGGACCGGATGTAATATGTGCCTACTTCTTAAAAAAGCTATCCACTGCCATAGCAGAACCTCTAAGCATAATCTTTGAAAAATCTTTCAGGACCAGCTCCTTGCCTAACCTATGGTCACAAGCCACGGTCATCCCCATCTTCAAAAAGGGAGACCCCAGCCTAGTTGAAAATTACAGACCGATCTCCCTATGCTGTGTCACCTGTAAAGTCATGGAATCAATTATTAACCAATCCATTTCCCTCCACTTAGGAGACAGACAACCTACTCTCTAATAAACAATTTGGTTTCAGAAAAAACCTATCCTGCAATCTACAACTCTTACACTGCAAAAACATATGGACTACACAACTCAATCAGGGCAAAGCAATAGACGCAATCTACATAGACTTCTGTAAAGCATTAGATTCAGTGGTACACAACAAACTACTCCTAAAACTAAAATCTTATGGCATCTCTGGACACCTGCATAACTGGGTAGAAGCATTCCTGTCAAACAGACAACAAATGGTCAAAAATGGGAGCGTCCTATCAAATTCTGTACCTGTCAACAGTGGTGTCCCCCAAGGCAGTGTTTTAGGACCAACTCTCTTCATATTCTACATAAATGACCTCTGTGATCATATTAAGAGCAACTGCGTTCTCTTTGCTGACGATGTAAAGCTACTCAATACCACAGACAATACTGCTACTCTTCAAAAAGACCTTGACTATGTATCAGAATAATCAAACAAATGGCAACTTCAAATCTCAACAAATAAATGCTCTGTCTTACATATTGGCAAAAAAAATATCAGAAAATAAAATACAAGCTGAATAGTCAAGACCTTGTTGATGATCCAAGCTTTGTAAAGGACCTTGGAGTACTCATCTCTAATGATCTAAGTGCTAGAGCCCACTGTAACTACATAGCCAAAAAAGGCATTAAGAGTTGTTAACCTAATCCTACGTAGCTTCTTCTCTGGTAATATCACACTACTAACTAGAGCACACAAACATTTGCTAGACCAATACTTGAATACAGCTCATCAGTCTGGAACCCACATTACGTATCTGACATTAACACAATTGAGAAAGTCCAGAAATATTTCCCAAGAAGAGTTCTCCACTCCTCTACTCATTGCAGAATACCTTATGCCACCAGACTTGAAATTCTAGACCTAGAAAACCTAGAACTATGCCGCCTTCGGTCCGATCTAAGTATAGTATATAAAAATCATACATTGCAATGTCCTACCTGTCAATGAATACTTCAGCTTCCACCATAACAATACAAGAGCAAACAATAGATACAAACTCAAGGTTAATCACACCAAACTTGATTGCAGGAAATACGACTTCAGCAACAGAGTGAGGTCAATGTCTGGAATACTCTACCTGACTCTGTGGTTTCTTCCCCAAACGCCCAAAACTTTAACCTTAGACTTTCTACTGTTGACCTCAACCCTTTCCTAAGAGGTCTGTAGGGGGCGTGCATAAGTGCACCAACGTGCAATTGACAAACCAAATAAAATAAAATAAATAAACAAGCAAGGATGGGAATGGACATCAGCAGATAAAACCAAGCCAAACATTTAGCAACAGATCAGGAAGAACTTGGAATAAGAGCGTTCAGTTTTGGTTGCCACAATTTTAAAAAGATGTCGAGACTCTAGAAAGAATGCAGAGAAGAGCAACACAGATGATTAGGGGACTGGAGGCTAAAACATATAGAGAACAGTTGCTGGAGTTGGGTATGTCTAGTCTAATGAAGAGAAGGAATAGGGGGGACATGATAGCAGTCTTCCAATATCTCAGGGGCTGCCCCAAAGAAGAGGGAATCAAGCTATCCTCCAAAGCACCTGAAGTCAAACAAGAAGCAACGGATGGAAACTAATCAAGGAGAGAAGCAACCTAGAACTAAAGAGGAATTTCCTGACAGTGAGAAAAATTCATCAGTAGAACAATTTGCCTCCAGAAGTTGTGAAACCTCCATCACTGGAGGTTTTCAAGAAGACGTGTTTTGGAAGAAGCATGAAGCCAAATCACAACAAACTTGATATATTCTAGGAGACTGTCTGAAGATCACCAAGGCTTGTCACTCAGCCCCATAAGAAACTCAGCTGAAAAGCTACGGAATCTTTCCTAGTTTGAAAACGGGAATTTTGTAAGGCTTAGCCATTTATTGAGCAATTTCCCTGCCGTTGACAGCTGAGAAGCGAAGTCCTGGGGATTTCCTGAACTCCTAAAGGAAAGACAGAATACACAATATGTCTCACAAACAAATACACAACAGCATCTCCCACTTGTGATATTTTACAGAGGCCACGCCGCAATACAAGACGGCCTATCATCACGAGAACTACATTTTTTTTTAAAAAAAATGAAAATGTAAGCTTGGAAGCCCCATTCACCCACAAAAGTCTCTTCTCTGGTAGAAAAAAAAGAGAGAGAGAGATGTATTTAGCCACTCTGTTTGCACAAATGCTCTTATCAGTGGATACAGCTTGCTCTCATTGTTTGCCTTTCTTGGAAAGGAAACAATTCAATTGCTAAAATGCCTCTTTTATACCTAGAGAGTGCTTGAATTTCCACCTGTCTCAGATCCCGTCAGAAAATCTGCGCAAACATGTATTCTGAGGATTGATGTTAATAATTCAGAAGCCTTATTTGGGCAATAAAAAGAGGGTATTCAGAAAATTAAGGGATATTTTAGGTTTGGCTAACACTCCCAACCGCATTATTCTATGTTCTATAATAAACACCCAGGTAGCCGCTTATATCCAGGTGCTAATTTTTACAGCATTCCAGGTTTAATCCTAAACTGGCCCAGGTAACCCTGGTACCTTCATATGACACCTGGGAATTCTAGAACAGTTAGCACCACTTGGGTAAGGCCATATTTGAATATTGCATTTAGTTTTGGTTGCCACAATACAGAAAAAAGGCGTTGAGACTCTAGAAAGAGGACAGAGAAGAGCAACCAAGATGATTAGGGGACCAGAGACAAAAAATATATGAAGAACGGTTGCAGGAAGTGGGTATGTCTAGTCTAGTGAAGAAAGGGACGCAGTGGCTCAGTGTCTAAGACAGTGAGCTTGTCAGTCAGAAAGGTCGGCAGTTCGGCGGTTCGAATCCCTAGCGCCACGTCACGGAGTGAGCTCCCGTTACTTGTCCCAGCTTCTGCCAACGTAGCAGTTCGAAAGCAGGTAAAAATGCAAGTAGAAAAATAGGGACCCCTTTGGTGGGAAGGTAACAGCGTTCCATGTGCCTTTGGCATTTAGTCATGCCAGCCACACAACCACGGAGACGTCTTCGGACAGCGTTGGCTCTTCTTTGGCTTTGTAACGGAGATGAGCACCACCCGCTAGAGCAGGAAATGACAAGCACGTATGTGCGAAGGGAACGTTTACCTTTCCCTTAGGCTAGTGAAAATAAGGACTAAGGATGGATGACATGATAGCAGTCTTCCTATATTTGAGGGGC
Source organism: Pseudonaja textilis (assembly GCF_049901715.1). Classification (NCBI taxonomy): domain Eukaryota; kingdom Metazoa; phylum Chordata; class Lepidosauria; order Squamata; family Elapidae; genus Pseudonaja; species Pseudonaja textilis. The sequence continues at coordinate 50,888,320 of NC_141997.1, forward strand.
TGTGACAAAGATGAGGGGGATGACCTATTTTCGAAAGCCCCTGAAGGCAGGACAAGAAGCAATGGATGGAAACTGATTTGTCATAACTATAAAACGGTCATTAAGCCAGCCTGGAATCAACACTAAATTCAGAATGAGTTGAATATTTTGCCATTCAAGACCTGGACATAATAGGGCCATTTATGAAAACTTGTACACCTAATTAAGATTATCATCGACATACTAAAGATAAGAGGAAATTATGATGGTGATGATGAAAGGTTTTATTTCTATGTCCTCACTTTGCTTCTTTCTCAAAAGCAAAAAAAAAGAGTTCAGTTTTATACGAAGTTGCCAACTTTCAAAACTGCTGATTCGAAACAAAACCTGACACGCTGATTTCCAAAAGAATTGTGAACGGCTTGAATCGCATTTAAAAAAAAAAACCTTGGCCTTTCTACCTGCAAACCGCGGTAATACTTAATCAACATCAGAGGTGAAATATTATATGCAATGTGTGGGTGATTAATTTCCAAAACGCACAATTTTTGAGATCGCTGACATGAAATGTTTCCCCCAGAAATGATTGTTGTACATCTGGTTCTTTCGTTTATGTACTTGTGTACGTTCTGTCGCTGAGAACCATTCAATATTTTACATTTAATCATGGCATATGAAATGTTTGCACATTAGACTGCGCATGAATAAAACATCAGCCCAATAATCACCCCTCATATGTTTTCAGAAACTATGTCCCGCGTCAGCTGAAAAAATAATAATAATAAAAAGGAACGCTAGCTTTTCATTTTTCTTTTGTCTTGACTGGAAGAATGTGTTGTAAATGGTCACTGTGGTTTTATTTTATTTTAAGAAGATAAAAAGAAATTCAGGAGGGCCGTGATTCCAATTATGGTTTTTCTAAAGAAGGGCCATTAAAGCAATAGAGCTGATTAGGATTTCACCAAAGAAACACATGCCAGCTTTTCAATATTGGAAAGAACTCATCTGCTAAGTGTGTACATTTGCAGAAAAATCAATGGGATGCAATTCCTGCCAAAATTTCGCACCAGATTCCTCTCTCTGGACTGGAATCCACTTTGGAAAATTAATAGATTTGTGGGGGAGAAAGAACCCAGCAATTTACATATCATTCTTGACTTTTGCCTCTCTGTTTATCACAATGATTTCCCCTTCAATCACACGCTGACACCAAACCATCTACAATTACTCCTCGACTTGCAGCAGTTTGTTTAGTGACTGAAGTTAGAACAGTGCTGGAAAAAGGGACTTTTATGACCGTTTTTCACACTTATGACATTTGCAAGGTCCCTATCATCATGTGATCAAAATTCGGACACTTGGCAACTGGCATGTACTTATGACGGTTGCAGTGGCCCAGGGATCACACAATCCCCTTTTGAGAGCTTCCGACAAGCGAAGCCAAGGGGGAAAGCCAAGATTTGTTTAACAACTGTGGGATTTACTTAAAAACTGCAGTGACTCCCTTAACAACCGTGTCAAGGAGGTGTTGTGGCTTGCCGGTGGCTAGCGGAGCTGGCTGCAGAGTGGGACAGTGAGGAGGTTGGGGAGGAAACTGGGCCAGTCCTGGAGGCTGAGGAAGGCTCGGACGAGGGCTCTGCATCAGAGGCAGAGATGGGACCAGGGCAGGCTGGCAGTCATGAGCTGCCTTCAGAATCGGAGATCAGTGGGGAAGAAGAACAGCTGGAGCCTGTTCTCAGTGTGTGCATGCGCAGAGCTGCCAGGAGAAGGGAACAGTTAAGGAACAAGGGTCAACTCAGGAGTAAAGGCTCAGATGGACAGTGAATGGCCCCTCTCATAGGGATTAAAAGAGGAGCAAAAAGGGAGGGGGCTTTTGCAGGAAACAATTCGTTCATTCGTTCGTCGCAGGAGTGGGAAGATCTGTCTGTGCATCTCAGAAACTCTGTGCTGAGTCCTTCCTTGTCAGCACTGTGTTTGAAAATATACTTGGCAGTTCTCCAGGTGAGGTAAGGTCTGTGCTCCTCATTACACCCTTGAAAGACTGTTTGCCAGGCCTTTGGTTGAAGGTGAATGCAAGAAATTCACCTTCATTTAATAAATGGGGTTTTGACGGGACAAAAATTCTGCTTAGTGCTTTTGGGGGGAAGCCTAGGTCAGAACAGGAAGGTCCTAAAATGGGTCAAAACTCACTTCACCCTGGCCTCACTTAGCAACATAAATTTGGGGCTCAACGGTGGTCATAAGTTCAAGGAGTATTTACACTTCAGTAACACAGAGCTACCTCTGTCTACCAGAAGAGTCGATGTGCAGCGACGGGAGAGACTGTGAGTAGGAAGAGCTACTGATAGAAAAGGAGGATGAGCATCAGTATTACAAGCCATCCTTCACTTATGAACATTTTAGTGACCTCTCAAAGTTACAACGTCCCTGGAAATAAATGTGACTTATGACTGGTTCTCAAACTTATGACGGAGAGAATTAACTGCAGAAGATACATCACACACCGAGCAGTTAAAGTTGAACTTTCTCTTAAAAGAACACTACGTGAGAATATAGTTTAAGTCCTTGGTGTTCTCTGAGCTTGGTTGCTTTCTTGCAGACATACTGATGATGTTACCTAGTTGGGTCATGAAACGCCTGCAAGAAAACAACCCGGTTCAGAGAGCACCAGAGACCCCACAATTGAACTCCAAAGCTAAATATATTCTCTTCTACTGGAATATTGTTTATAGCCTTGGTTCTCTTCCTTCTGATGATGAGTTTTATTCTTTGGAGACTCGTTTAGTGACGTCTCTTTCTTACTGCTACAAACATGTTCCTCACATTTTTACCTTACATGTTAGATAGGTTTTGATCTTTCTCAAGGCTACTTAATCTGGTAGTGGCCCTACCAGGTCCCTCTGCTAGCTCTCTAAAACAGAACATTAGAAGGTTGTCCATCGTTTTCTCTTGAGTGGACAGTAGGAATTTTTATTATTGTTTTTATCGCAGTTTTCAAAAATACAAATCTTATTTATATTCGTAGCAACGTTTTAGCATTGACAAATACATATAACTTAGAATTAGAATTAGAATTCTTTGTATTGGCCAAGTGTGACTGAACACTTGTCTTGGTGCAAATACCTTTATTATATACACATCTATGTTAATAATCTCTTAAGGTCTCTTGTTCTATTTGCAATCATCCATCCTTCCTAATCTTTATATCTATTTTTTTAACCACTCATACCATTTATCCCATATTGCGTAATAACCGGAATCCTCTTTATCTTTCATTTCTAACATAAGGTTATCCATTTCAGTGCATTCCAGTATTTTTTGTATGACTAGATCCTCTGAAGGGACATTAGCTCCTTTCTACAATTGTGTAAAAGCTATTCTGGATGCTGTCAAAATATGGTGTATAATATACTTAATCTTTTTAGGGTATTGGCCTGGGATTATTCCTAATAGAACAAATTCCGGTTTGTGTTCCGTTTGGTGTTTGGTGATCTCTTGAATTTTTTTAACCCAATATTTTAACCTCATATTTCCTGGTCTCGGGGCATAACCACCACATATGATAAAAGGTACCATCTTTATGTCTTTACTGTGCTGAGAATAAATATGGTGTTTTGATAGCAACCATTCTATCTAAACTCGTGCAGTTGGATAGCTACCGTACATATCATGTACCTAAAGGCAGGACAAGAAGCAACAGATAGAAACGAATGAAGGAGAGAAGCAACATGGAATGAAAGACAAACTTCCTAACCGCGAGGACGATTAACCAGTGGAACTGCTTGCCACCAGAAGTTGTGGCTGCTCCGTCACTGGGATTTTTAAAGAAGAGATTGGACAACGATTTGTCACGAAAGATATAGGGTTTCCTGCTCGAGCAGGGGGTTAGACTAGAAGACCTCCAAGGTCCCTTCTAACTCTGTTATGTAGGCAGTATGTAAGAATCTATAGCAGTTCATCTACCTGAATTTTCTACCCTTTAGGTTCAGAAGATGTCTCAAATTTTCAAATTTTGCCCAAATTACTTCTTTTTTCGCCTCATATATAGTCAAATACAGGGAGTGGTATGGTGCACTAGAGGTGGAGCTCCTGCCTCACAATCAGGAGGCTGTGAGTTTGATCCCAGGTAGAGGCAGGTATCTCTTTCTCTGGGCACTCTGAGAATTTACAGTATCTGCTGAACAAAACTCTGCCTTGGTGACAGGAAGGGCATCCGGCCAGTAAAACACTCTACTAGCTCCAATCAGTTGCCCAGACTCCACCCCACAAGGGATTATGGAGTCATTAAAAAAATAGACAGATAGATAGATAGATAGATAGATAGATAGATAGATAGATAGATAGATGAATATATCTGCTGAACAAAACTCCACATTGGTGACAGGGAAGGCATCCGGCCAGTAAACACTCAGCTTCATTCAGTTGCCCAGACTCCACCCCGCAAGGGATTATGGGATCATTAAAAGAGGATGACATAATTAAATATAGCCTCTGGAGTTAGATCCAATACTTTCATGCATTTTTCTTCATTTCTTTTTCCTTAACTGTACAAGATCATTTTTTTTTAAAGGTGACTTCCAAATTTATATATTTGTCCGAGCCATAAATTTGTGCAGCCACTCTGGCAGTTTGATTTTTTAAAAAAAAAAAATTATTCTTATCATCTTCATGACCTGCGATATATCATTTCTCCTTTGAAAGTAGATTTATGGGGTCATCAAGTTCCCTGTAACACCTGAAGATCTTGTTTCTTGTCCCTGACTGATAGCTGAGCAGCTATTAGTGTTTCTATCAGGGCAGAAATTCCTGTCCCAATTTTTAATCTCTTTGCCTCTCTATGTAAACATAAATGCTCTAATTCATATCAGCAGATAGTGGTAATACAGGTAATGCTCGGACTTATAATATTCATTTAGTGACCGTTTGAAAATACAATGGCACCGAAAAAGGGACATGACTGGGTTTGACCGTTGCAGCATCCCCCGTGGCCACATAGTCAAAACTCACAAGCTTGGCAATTGACTCGTATTTATGACGTCCTGGCGTCGCCTGATCCCCTTTTGCGACCTTCCGAGAAGCCGAGTCAACAGGGAAGCCAGGTTTCACTTAACAACGGTGTCACTAAGTGAGATTCACTTAACCACTGTGATAAGGAAGATGGTAAAATGAGGCGAAACTCACTTGACAGCTTAGCCACCAAAAAATATTGGGGCTCTATTGTGGTTTTAAGTCAAGGACAACCTCTACGCTCCCACCACTTCTCTCCATTCTTCTGTTGTGTTCAGCCCAACTAACAAACAGTAGTAACTGCTCACCTTGGAATTGGGAAGGCCTGCTCCTTGTTCTTCACAGCCATGCCCACGAGACATGAAACCATAGACAATGAGTAGACCGCAACTACTTACCCACGTGACTACAAGCCTATCACCATTCAAACTACTAACACAACAACCGCTACCACCACCACCACAACAAAAAAAAAAACCTTACAGGGCTAACTGGGTTTACTTACATTGAGTGAGGATGCCCATCAAAGCATTCTTAAAGTTGTCCTTGGCTTGGTCCATCTCTTGTTCGTGGGTGGCTTTTTCGTTCATGAGCCGGCGGACGTGGCTGTTGGCTGATTGCACCATTGAGTAGAACTGGTTAGACGTTCGCCGGTTCACCTCCCCTCGTTCGATCCAGGTAAGTAACACCACTATGGCCTCGGAGAACTTGCTGTCATCTGGAACGAACCCATTCAAGAAAAGCCAACATTACCATCACACGTTCGTTGGGCGACAAATAGATTTCAGCGCTTACCAATTGTCCCATGAAGACTATTTATGACGTTATCTTAGACTAGGTTTCAAGCCCCAAATGGACATATATGGAGCCATTTTATTTAGCCTTATTATATATTCCTTTTCTTTCTTTCCCTTTGCTGGTTATTGGCGGGGGAGGGTTTCGGGCTTGCCACATTCCTAAGGGGAGAGGAGTGGAGATAGAGAGAGTTGTTTAGGCTAGGTGGTTCTTCTTCCCGTGGGAATAAAAGCTGACCCTGCTGAGACCTGGAGGTGGAGATCGATGACATCAGGCAACGTTGATTTACTTCGATTGGAGAATGTGACTTTTATAGGTTGTTTCTAACTTCCAATGTTATGTGGTGTAATTCTGAGTTGTATCAGATCCAGAATTACAACAGGCTTTGCCAATTTGATGCTTTCCTAAATAAAAGAAATCATTTTGGAAGACGGACTTTGTCCTTTTCTTTTTAAATGGATTTCATCACTTGGAAAACTTGACATCGGGCTTCGGGCATCTCATATAACCCTTTATAAATTGCTCTCTAAAGCAATGATTATCAGGAGTGCTGTAAATGTTGTGACTTGGATTTTCATTCATCCCGTATGCTGTCTTCGCGATGTGAAGTAGGTTCACCGTGGGAATAATTAAGCGCAAAGTATCTTTTAAGATTCCACCCAACGAGGGTGAAAGGACAACGAAGCGTCTGCAGATCCACATGTAAATCTTTCCAACAGGATCCTTGAACGTACAACTGTTTTACAACACTCCCACCCCGCCCTGCAAAGACGAGTGATTCCAGATGAGAGGTTTCCGTCATTTGTCATGCCGCGGTGAAATCTGTGTGAAGCAGAAGGCAGGTTGTGTTGGCGTATGAAACTTCCTGACTTCCACAGAAAAAGAAAGAGGAGATGTGAGAATAGAATTGTTGTCTCTCCTTTAAATGATTTATCCTCAAACGTAAGCCAAAGTTACATCTCTGAATCAATCGGTAGGGCTGATTCAGAAATGTAACTCTGGCTTATGTTTGAGGATAGACCATTAAAGAGAGGTTGACCTGACTCAACTAAAGAAGCTTCTTAGATGAGGAGTGAACTGTCTTCAAGGGAAAAGCACTCAAAGGTGCGTCATCCTTACCAGGGGTTTAGGCAACAGACTACAGATCAACATCTGTCTCATCTTTGTAAGGTTCTTACTCCCTTTTGACTTCAGTTCTTCAGATATCTCAGTCTTTCTAGTGGCTGAGCTTAGAGAATATTTCTAGATCTGGGTTGAAATGAGAGGTCCTGGTGCTCTCTGAGCTTGGTGGTTTTCTTGCGGACGTTTCGTTACCCAAACTAGGCAACATCGTAGGTGCTAAAGGGAGTGTTGTTTGTGGAGAGGAGGAGAGGAGGAGGAGGAAGAGGAGGAGGAAAGAGAAGGAGGAGGAGAACTGTGGGGCCTTGTTTTCTTGCAGATATTTCATTACCCAACTAAGTAACTGTCACTGCTCGTCATCAGTGCTAGAAGGGAGAAGGTATTGTGGAGAGGAGGAGGAAGAGGAGGAGGAGGAGCAGGAAGACGATGACTGTGGGGTCCTTGATACTCTCTGAGCTTGGTGGTTTTCCTGCAGAGGTTTCATTACCCAACTAGGGAACATCATCAGTGCTAAAAGGGAATGGGGTATGCAGTGAGGAGGAGGAGGAGGAGGAGGAGGAGGAGGAGGAGGAGGAGGAGGAGGAGGAGGAGGAGGGAGGAGGAGGAGGAGGAGGAGGAGGAGGAGGAGGAAAATAGGAGGACTGTGGGGTCCTTGATACTCTCTGAGCTTGATGGTTTTCCTGCAGATGTTTCATTACCCAACTAGGGAACATCATCAGTGCTAAAAGGGAATGAGGTATGCAGTGAGGAGGAGGAGGAGGAGGAGGAGGAGGACTGTGGGGTCTTGTTTTCTTGCAGATATTTCATTACCCAAACAAGGTAACATAATTAGTACTAGATGATGCTACCTAGTTTGGGTAATGAACTATCTGCAAGAAAACAACCAAGCTCAGAGGCCACCAAGGACCTCCTCCCCCCTGTGCCAGATCAAGCATTAATTCACATTTAGAAGCCTCTTAGAATATGAACCCCCCCTCTTCCCCCCTCTTTTTTTGAGAAATTTGCATACTTCATCAATACGATGCACTTATCCTATGAAAGGGTGAAACGGTTGCAAAACGTTGGAAAGAATAAGGTAATCAACCTCTAGATCTCAGAATCCTTTTTTTTTTTTTTTTGGTGATGATTCATGGCTGAGCTTAGGACAAGGAGAAAGTAAACGGAGATATTTACGAAGGTTTGTTCCATGAGGTTCTGTGCGAAGAAAGCTGGGCTCCTTCAACCAACGTGTTTTTATGAACACCCAGATGGAAAGGGGGTGTCTCCAAAAAGGCTGTTTTTGATTTCCCTCCGTTGCTCCAGCAAATTAAGTAAATCACAGCCGCCGAGGCAAGAAATAAAATTATCAGAAGGCACTTTTCACCTTGATTACTCAACTGGAGATGTAAATTTCTGAGATTCTACCGACAGCTCTAACGAAACCCTCGTTTACAACAGGATTTCGTTGCAATCAGGAAATCTTTGATCATTTTCAGGTAGAAATGGAACCGGCCACGATAAATTTTTACAATCCATCTACTAGTTTTTACAATCCGTTCAGGCAAAATGATATATATATATATTCGAAAAATCCTTTCTTAGAAGCCAAGAGGAACATACTTAACATGTCAAGTTTGTAGGCTTTATGGTTCTGGAGATTTTGTGATGATGCATGAGTGGAATATAGGATGAATACTGGAATATATGAGGAATACTGCTATTATATATATTCTCCAGTGCACCAGAAGGCAGGACAAAAAGCAACAGATGGGAAATAATCAAGGACAGAAACAACCTGGAATGAAGGAGAAATTTCCTAACAGTGAGGACAATTGACCAGTGGAACTGCTTGCTACCAGAAGTTGTGGGAGATCCATCACTGGAGGTTTTTAAGAAGAGACTGGACACTTGTCTGAAATGGTGTAGGATCTCTTGCTTGAGCAGGGGGCTGGACTGGAAGACCTCCAAGGTCCCTTCCAGCTCTATTCTGATTGACTGTTTATTACAGAACCGTTCCAGCCTCCAAGGGATCTTCTCTTCCAATTTCTCCTATCCTTCCCATCTTGACTACCTTGGAACTCCTTGGAAACCAAGCCTTGTAATTACAGTATAATTTGGGGTGTGATAGAGGTTGTTTTGTTATTTTTGAAGGGGGGGACGTTGCCTAGAAGTGCGAAGTATTTCCCGAATGAAAACGCCTCGTCCACATTTAATTAAAGGCAACTTTTAGAAGCTACAAAGGATCATGAGCCTGTTAATGGTTAATTAATGGTTCTTTAGGAGAAAAAAAAAAGATTTCATTGGTTGTATAATTAGGAGGTGTAAGTTGTTAACACTTTAACAAGGGCTAAAAGAAAAATTACTCACAGCAAAACTCTATTACCAAACTTACTGTCCCTCTCCGTGGGTTATTTTTAAATTTCTAATTTCATCTTCTCTCCTTGCTTACTAAATCCAGGAATCAACTGTCTGGTAGCTTACAAGTCAAAAGCATTTGTTTTTGCCAAAAATAGAACCGAGGATTTCTCATAAAAACCTGCAATTTCTCCAGAAGGTCCCACAGTACGTTGAATATTTACAAGTGGAAGTTATTTCAGGGAAGGCAAAGCCCCAAATCCAATTTTATACCTGGGTTTAGGACATTGCTCCTTTGGAGAAAGGCAACATCGTTCAAAAATATTACTTGGAAGAGGAATGGCCGTTAAACAAATATAATTCACTGCTGTTTACAGAAGATAACTTTGGGGGGGGGGGATCGTGGTCCTTCTAAATTCCATCATACGTTGGAGCTCTTTAGCATTTCTTTCTGAAGTTTAATGAGGATGGAGAACAAGCTCTTCTCCAAAGCACCAGAGGGCAGGACAAGAAGCAACAGGTGGAAACTCATCAAGGAGAGATTCAACCTGGAATTAAGGAGAAACGTCCTGACAGTGAGAGAAATTCATCAGTGGAACGGCTTGTGTCCAGAAGTTGTGGGTGATCCATCGCTGGGAGATGCTTTAAGAAGACGTTGGATAACCCTTTGTCTGAAATTGTATGGGGTCTCCTGCCTGAGCAGGGGGTTGGACTAGAAGACCTCTAAGCTCCCTTGCAACTCTGTTATTCTGCATTCTGTTCTCTTAATCTGTTATTCTGTAACGTTCCACCGAATGAATGCTGTGCTTCCAGTTTGTCAGTTACTCAAATATAATTAGGGAAAATTACATCTATGTCTTGTCTTGTCCTGACATATCAGAAAAATCGTAACGTACGTCCTTCTGAATCATCGGAAGCCATAGTGGCACAGTGGTTAGATTGCGGTATTGCAGGCTGACTCTGCTTACTGCCATCAGTTCGATTCTCACCAGCCTCAAGGTTGACTCAGCCTTCCATCCTTCTGAGGTCGGTAAACTGAGGACCCAGATGGTTGGGGGCAAGATGTTGACTCTGTAAACTACTTAGAGAGGGCTCTAAGGCACTATGAAGCGGTATATAAATCTAATTGCTATTGCTATCTAGATCTATCCAGGGGTGGGATTCTACCTGTTCGCACCTGTTCGCTAGAACCGGTTGTTAACATTCTAAGCAGTTCGGAGAACTGGTTGTTAGAAGAAATTACTGGGCTAATCCTGTAAGGAAGGCAGGAAGGAAACATTCTGGTGTTGCTTACAGAAACTGCCTCTCTGTTAATCCTTATTACATTCTTGGCAGGACTAGACTTCCTGTCTCAGGAACTTCTCTGGAGTTTTCCCCCCCCCTCCTTTGCTGGTACTTTGATTGTGTGGAGCGACCACTCAAAGTTACAATGGCACTGAAAAAAGTGACTTATGACCATTTTTCACACTTACGACTGTGGCAGCATCCCCACAGTCATGAGAGGCCAGATGAGGAGATGCGTGCCTCGATGTGAGTGACATTCAGTTGGCCACACCCTGCCAATAACATGACCACCAAGCCACGTCCACCCAGTCAAATGACCACCAAGTCATGCCCACCACCTAAGCCACGCCCACAGAACAGGTTGTTAAAAATTTTGAATCCCACCCCTGGATCTATCTATGTAGCTATGTATCTCTATCTATCTGTCTATCTATCTATCTATCTATCTATCTATCTATCTATCTATCTATCTATCTATCTATCATCTATCATCTATCAACCATCACCTATTCTATATCTAATAGTGCAGCGATTAGAATGCAGTATTGAAAACTAATTCAGCTCACAGCCATGGGTTCAGTCCTGACCAGCTCAAGGTTGACTCAGCCTTCCATCTTTCTGAGGTGGGTAAAATGAGGACCCAGATTGTTGGGTACAAGAGGCTGACTCTGTACACTGCTGAGAGAGAGCTCTAAAGCACTGTGAAGTGGTATATAAGTCTAAGAGCTAAATGCTATTGCTGTTCATGAACTGCAGTGCCTGCTATAAGATAACACTTCTGAAAGCTCAAGCTTTCAATTTTGGAAACCCAAACTCCCCACCTACAAAGACTCCAAAGAAGGAGAACAGTACAAAAGGGGCTCCTGACCAGAGAAATAATAGTTTGGAATCCACAGCAGCTGATGGAGTCTTGATCAAAAGAGATTAACAACTTCCGTAGCAATTAAAGGCCTGGATTTAAACTTGGACATTTCTCCTCAGGGCTCATGTTCCTTGACTCTCACATAATCAACCTCCATATTTAATACAGCCTCTGATGGCTCGGATCCATGTATTTAAATATCCAATGTGTTCTTTCTTTGGGGGGATAATTTAGTATACACAAAAAATACAAGTTCTAAATTGAGAAGAATTATATATTCCTTGCAGTCAGTCATCTGGTCATTAGTATTCTTTCTGAGAGTCATTGAGGCCACTTGGAGGTTTATCTGTTCATCTGTCCAAGTGGCCTCAACGACTCTCAGAGGGAGTCCTAGTGACCAGATGACTGCGAGGAATATTCCTCGCAGTCATCTGGTCATTAAGACTCTCTGTGAAAGTCCTTCCATTCTCCACTCTTCAGGCAGAATGGAAGAAGCTTCTGGGATGAGAAGCAGAACCTCTTCAGGGAAAAACAACAACAAAGAAGTCCAGCTGCCTTTTGGAAAAAGCACCTCTAGGACAACCATGACCTGGATGACTAAGAAACTCTACAGACATAAGAAGGAAGCTTGAAAGTCACCAAAAAAAACCCTCAGACGAAGTCTTTGAACCTGCGTCCTCCCTCTGTCAATCAACAGGGAATGAGAACCAATTGCTTTCAACGACTAGCAGGTGGGGAATATGAAATGCAATCAGTAGAAAAATCGTTTGCTTCCAAAGGATGTAAAACACATAATTTCAAGACGGCGTTGCATAAGAAACTGGATAAAACTGGATAAGTTCTGAGGCTCCCCTACATAACGAGACTCCTTGATGTATTTTTTGAATCAAGTCACTAGGAATACAAATGAACAGGGACTGTTGCATTGGCATAGCATTCTTTAGGAAAAAAAGGGATCACATCCACTTAATTACACAAAACGTTTTGACTTTGTTGAACGGCGTGCTGAGAAACGAGCCTACTGTATTTCAGTAAAACGTCATATTAAGCCATTACAATTCCGAGTGGAGGTTAAATTAAAATTATTTTTTAAAAATTAAACCTGGAGGGAGGAGATACAACCTGGAAGTAAGAAGGAATTTTCCTGACAGTGAGAAGAATTAACCAGTGGAACAGAAGTTAGTGTCATGCCCTTGTTGGAGTCTGATTCTGAGGGGGAGAGTGAGTAGCTGACAGGGAGTAGGAGTGTGGCTCTAGGGGCTGTGGAGGAAACGGGGGAAATGGTCCGGCTGGGCCTTCAGATGAAGACCCAGGGCCACCCCCTCTTCATCCTAGGGCACACAGGGAGGAATGGAGAAGGGAGCAACATGGTTTACGGGAGAGAAAAAGGCCCTGATCTCTTTCATCAGTTGTAGCTGGGAGAACAGGATATAAGAAGGGCATTTGCACAAGGATCTTTGCTGGAAACAAAGTGTGCATTACCTCTGTCAAGCCTTATCTGGGTTTTGGCATCCTCCCAACTGTGGGTGCTGCATTATCTTGTGGAAGTCTGCAATTTACCATCCTGGCCTGTCGTGTTAATGACTTCAGTGTGGTCTGGGTTAGTTTTTTATTTCTGATTATCTTTACTTTGGGTTCGGACTGCATTTCTTCCCTTCTTAGACTGTTTTCTGAAGAGTTTGATAACCAGCCGAGGATAATTGGACATTGGGAGTCAAGTTGGAGTCATTAAAGGGAATTTATTCTACTTTGGTGACTTCGTTATTTTTGGGTCACACTCTGGGTCATCACAGTTGCCTTCAGAAGTTGGACTGCTCCATCACTGGAAGCTTTCAAGAAGAGATTCGACAGCCATTTGTCTAGGATGGTAATTATAGCCCTCGGCTTATAACTATTAATTTAGTGACCTTTGGAAGTTGCAACGACACTAAAAAAAAGTGACTTATGGCCATTTTTCACACTTCTGACTTTTCCAGCATGCCCATGTTCACAGGATCAAAATTCAGACACTTGGCAATGGTCTCATATTTACGACGCTTGCAGTGTCCCAGGGTTACGTGATCCCCTTTTGCGACCTTCCGACGCGCAAAGTCAATGGGGAAGCCAGATTCACTCAACAACCGTCTTACCCTTACACTTAACCCCTGCAGTGATTCACTTAACAACGGTGGGGGGAAAAGTCATAAAATGGAACAAAACTCATTCAACTGTCTTGCTTACAAACAGAAAGCTTGGATACAAGTCGAACATCCAGGGCTACCTGCATAAGGTCTCCTGCCTTGGACAGGGGGCTGAACTACCATGTTTCCCCCCAAAATAAGACCCTGTCTTATATTTTTTGCCCCCGCCCCAAAAAGGCAGCAGGTCTTATTTTCGGGGGGTGTCATCCACTGACTAACCTCACTTGTGTGTGTGGCCCCCAGCCTCCTTTTAACTGTCAGAGGCCTTCAGGAACTTCTTCTTCTGTGACCGACAATGCTTTCCTGAAGGCCTCTGCAGTCGATAAGAGAGCTCAGGATCGATCCAGAGCTTTGTTGTCAGCTCCAGAGGCCTTCAGGAAAGCCTTGCCAGCCTTGCCGGCTGCAGAAGAAATAGGCTGGCGAGGCAGGTGTCGGGGTGTGTGAGGCCTGGCTACCACTGTCTAAAGGTAAGTAGTAGGGCAACTCTACCCACCAACCCATCCCCACCCTAGCTTAATTTTTACCCATGCACTCTAGAGTCAGTGGGGGTCTTAATTAGGGCTTATTTTGGGGGTGGGTGGGTGGGTAGGGCTTATATTGACTGCATGTGTGAAAATCAAGCTAGGACTTACTTCCAGGGTAGGTCATATTTTGGGGGGAAACAGGGTAGAAGACTTCCAAGGTCCCTTCCATCCCTACAACTGTATTTCTATTTAACAGCCAGTATAAAAGCTACAACTTGGGATGTTAATGGAAGCACCACGTACGATGCTGCAGACAGAGTCAAGGCGCACGTGGGATGGCAAAACAAGATCCCACCAAACTTCTCAGTTTGCTGAAAACACAAACGCCCCTCTCTCACTGGGGCTAATGCACACTATTTGTGGTCTGAAGCAACACTTCCGTCTCAGGCTTCGACTGTGACAAATCTGTGAAAGGACGCATCGTGACAAGAGGCAGAAAGTTTTGATGGGTTACCTCCTCTCCACTGAGTGTCGCCCACGAAGTGGCAAATTGGATTTCACACCTCCCTGATGTGTAAAAAAAAAACACAAAACTTCAATAACACTGAAGGAGAAGGAAATAACCGGAATATTTCAAAACATTCTGTCGAAATTCAGAAAGAGACGATGCGTATTTCCAGATCGTACCCAAACAGCGGTTATTGTCATACAACAGAAGGAAAGAGACACATTTCATTAAAGATGATGAGAGCATGTTTTCATATAGCGGGCATGGTAACCAGCTTGCAGCGTTAGCGATGTTTTGACATTTGAGGAAATCGCAAAACCTTGCATTACCTTTCAATTTTTCAGCCAGCAAAGAGGCCTCGTGTTCCGAATAATGCATTATGACGGGAGGCGAAGGGGGACGTATCCGGTCTTCTTCCATTTTGCGACGGTGGCGTTCCTCTCTTGCCAACATCCTCTGCTTACACTCCCATTCGTAAAAATCATCTCGGGCCTGAGCAAAATCAACGTGAAGGCGGCCGGAGTCCTTCTTATCGGTGCTGGATCCTAACCTCATGCGATACCCTGACAACAACAAACCAAGAAACACGACCGCTTCGGTGAAGTTTTTGCTCTAATCAGGGGTTGTTTCTTTCTTATTCCATAAGTTATCAAGTTGGTGAATAGATGATGTACACCAAGGGTGTCAAACTCAAGGCCCACAGACTGGATCTGGCCTGTAGGTTACTTGGATCTCGCCCGCCCTGGAAACAGTGAAGGACCAGCCCACGGTGCTTCTGCCAGTAAAAACAAAGTTCAGAAGAGACAAACACAGCCCTCCTGGGCTCCGATTTTGACCATGATGGCCTCCTGCAGCCCTCTGCCAGTAAAAACGGAGCTCAGGATGGCCACATAACCTTACTGGGCTCTGTTTTCACTGGCAGAGGGCTGCAGGAGGCCGTCCCAGACAAAAACAGAGCTCCAATGAGTGACGTTGAGCTGACCACGACTCCTAGCCATGCCCCCCACTCCAGCCCCACAAGCACAAACTTGATGCAGCCCTCAATGAAATTGAGTTTGACACCCCCTGATGTACACCACCTGTTTCAATGAAGTGTGACTGGACATGGGTCCACAGACCTGTCTTCTAAAAATATAGTTCTCGACTTGCAACCATTTTCTTAGCGAACATTTGAAATTAGGAAAAGACTGAAAAAGTAACTTACCACTGTCTTTCACACTTAGGAACGCAACAGCGTCCCCGTAGTCACATGATCAAAATTTGCAGGCTTGGCAACTGGCATGTGTTTAGGACTGTTGCAGCATCCCTGGGTTATGCTATACACCATGATTATGATCATGATTTATTGCTTAGTTGCTTGTATGTACACTGAGAGCTTCTGCACCAGAGACAAATTTTTGGTGTGTCCAAACACGCTCGGCCAATAAAGAATTCTATTCTATTCTTTTGCAACCTTCTGATAAACCAAATCAGATTCCCTTAACAATCATGTTACTAACTTAACAGGTGCAGGGATTCACTTAACAACTCTGCAAAGAAAAGTTATAAAATGGGGACAAAGATTCGGTTGAACAATTGTCTTGCTTACCAATGGGGATTTGGGCTCAATTGTGATTGGAAGTCAAGGATTATTTAAGAAAAATACCAACTTCAGTGTCTTTGATTGAACTTCGCAAAGTTTGATGACGTGCTAAGAAAATGTGAAGGTAATTGTGAAATCTGGACATTTGGAAAAAGGTAAATCTGATACCTCTCGGCTGTCACTTTATAATGAAAACGCAACAAGACCATATTTTGCATCTTGACGCATGCAAAAAATAGATTTCCATAACCAGCCATGTCCTATAAATAGTTCATCCAGATTTATTCATTCTTTTTTTATTCATTTCCTTTAAAAAGTCTAATCTTGAATGGAGAGAGAGAGATAGAGATGGAGAGAGGGAGAAAGAGAGAGAAAGAGAGAAAGCAAGAGAGAGAGGGAGAAAGAGAGAGATGACAAGAGAGACAGAAAGAGAGAAAGAAAGAATTGAAATCTAACAAGATCAAATGGAAGAAAGAGATCTCGTTTTCTAGCAAGGCCACTGGTTGACATATCTTTGATCTTCATAGGTGAGCACAAAATGATGGTTCTTAAAGCACATATTCAATTTAAGGAAAGATAAACTGGATTCTGCTCTGTGCTAGCCAGAATAATGTGTAAGGCAAGCAATCCATTAGCTTCTAACTGTACCCAAACACAAGCATCCACAGCTTTGTCCATTTTTTTTTTGTCAAAATAACAAAAGCAGCCTCACAACCTCATGCTGCATGCTCCATACCTTTTGGGCATATATACCATATCACCAGTGGTGGGTTGCAACCGATTGAACCACCGGTTCGGTGAGCATGTGCATGAATAGGTGCAGAGGTGGGTATTCAGCTGGTTCGGACTGGTTCTGCCGTACCGCTTGTGAAAATTTTGAGTAGCTTTGGAGAACCGGCAAATCCCACCTCTGACCGGCCTCGCCCACCTGTCCCTGCCCTATCCTGTCCTATATTCCTTTGTGTTTTTTTTACCTCAGCTGATTCACATGGCATAGTAGATTGCCACGCCTCAGCTGAACGAAAAAAAGCTCACCTCACCAGCGCTGACAGAGGCCATTTTGTGATTGCTGCGCACCCGCCCGAAGCACGTGTTTGGCCCGGCACCCATGCAAGGCCCGTGCAAAGCGCCTTCTCATAGAACCAGTGGGGAAAAAAATTGGAATCCCACTGCTGAATAGGTGTGGCAGACAATTATTTATCTTCTGGCTGGATGGACTTGTTAGTCTGCTGTGAGACAGGGACTTTTTGCTGCCAGCTCTCCCAATAAAGGAATCTTCTGAGTTCGCATCAGAGGGTTTGTTGTGTTTGGGAGCGGGGTGAGAAGAAAAGGACTGCGGTTCCTAGAGGTCACGTGATCCCCTTTTGCTACAGTCCAACAAACCACAGTCCAAGATTCATTTAACAACCAGGTTACCAATTTAACAACTGCAAGGAATCGCTTAACAGTAGTGGCAGAAAAGGTCGTAAATTGGAGCAAAGCTCGTTTAACATTTGCCTTGCTTAGCAACCCAAATATTGGGCTCGATTGTGTTTGTAAGTCAAGGACTACCTGTATGCAGGATTATCGCTAATGTGACCTTCTTAGGATTGGTTTGACCTATCCTGACAGGTGTGTTGTCATTTGGTGTAATCCGCAAGTGACACCCAGACTGTATCACCACAACTGTAAGTGCAGTAAATTATATCTTCTCTTCTTGTTCTTGTTCTTTTTCTTTTAAATGTCTCTTGCCTATTATAAGCCTGGGAAATTACCCTCTCTCTTTGCCATTTTGGAGCATTTTATGTTTGAAAATGTAATAAAGATCATCGCGGAAACACAATAATTCAGCGCAATTAAAACAACCCGGCTTCACCGTTGACAGCAGCCCTTCTGCCAAACTCAGAAGATAGTCAGACTTTCAATTCCTCACATAAAATGTCATCAAAATCCAAGCTTGGGAGGATCCTAAAGCCATTTTCCTTTCCTTGCATGGTCGAAGTCAGTGGTGGAATTCAAATGTTTTTACTACCGGTTCTGTGGGCGTGGCTTGGTGGACGTGGCTTGGTGGGCATGGCAGAGGAAGAATATTGAAAAAAACCCATTCCCTCCTCACTCCAGGGGGAAGATTACTGAAAAAAGAAGAAACATGCCTGTACTCTAGAAAAAGTACAAGGAAGAGCAACCAGGATGATTAGGGGACTGGAGACTAAAATATATGAAAAACGGTTGCAGGAACTGGGCCTGGCTAGTCTAGGGAAGAGAAGGACCAGGGGAGACAGGATAGCGGTCTTCCAATATTTGAGGGGCTGCCACAGAATGGAGGGGGTCAAGCTATTTTCCAAGGCACCCGAAGGCCAGACAAGCAAGAATGGATGGAAACTGATCCAGGAGAGATTCGATCTGGAAATAAGGAGGAATTTCCTGACAGTGAAAACAATCAACCCATGGAATAGAAGTTGCCTTTGGAAGTTGTGGGAGCTTCATCACTTGAGACTTTCAAGAAGAGATTGGTCTGCCATTTGTCAGAAATGGTGTAGGGTCTCCGGCTTGGATAGGGGGTTGGACTAGATAACCTACCAGGCCCCTTCCAACTCTGATGATCTGTGAAGAGAAAAGCGCAGGGACGAGAGGGAAGGCCGATTCTGAGCTTGTCTCTTCTCAGCTGTCGGAGGCTTTTTTTCCTACTCTCAGCTGATTGTCAGAGGCTTTTTTTACCACTGGTTTGGCCGAAGCGATCCAAACGGGTAGCATGACACCACTGGGTAGAAGAAGACTGGGATGGAGAAGAAATATAATTTCGTATTTTCTGTGTTAGCCTCTTAGAAGAGGGGTATCCTGGCCTACCCAGTGCGAAGAGGAAAGATCAGGCCAATGTAGCTTCAGTCCGGTGCATTCAAAGCAAAGGAGAAACATGCCTGCAGTTTGGAGAATGGCGTCAAGCTGGCTATACCCACCCAGTCGGTCACG
This sequence comes from Pseudonaja textilis, assembly GCF_049901715.1. NCBI lineage: Eukaryota > Metazoa > Chordata > Lepidosauria > Squamata > Elapidae > Pseudonaja > Pseudonaja textilis. The sequence goes on from NC_141997.1 coordinate 50,907,383, forward strand.
CCCGCCCATCCCCCACCCCCAAGGTCAACCCCTGTCCTGATGCGACCGTCAATTTCATTGCTCAAAACTCAGTTTCATTGTTTGACACCCCTGTTGTTAGAAGATAAAATGGAAGAGAATATCCTTTATTGGCCAAGTGTGATTGGACACACAAGGTGTTTATCTCTGGTGCAGAGGCTCTCAAAGAACAAAAGGGATATAATTATGAGATACCAAGAGGAGAAAGTCATAGGAAACTGAGAAGGATAATTTGAATACGGCCCTGCTACATGGGTAAATATCCTTAGGTGTTTAGTCAATATTTCCTTTCTATTTTAAATGGTCACTAAATGAATAGTGTGTAAGTCAAGGACTACCCATGTATTTCAAATTACTGAATTGGACATTTCTACTCAACAGTAAAAAGGAAGCAACATATTACATCAAAATGCGAAAATGGGCAAAATGCATAGAAGATGCTGCAAAACTATCGGTGGATGCAAAGAAAGAATTGAGATTAGGAGCTGGCGAGTCCTTCTCTAAGGTCGAGAGAGAAAGCTTGTTTAGATGGATGGATGGATGGATGGATGGATAGATGATTGATAGATGAAAGGTAGATGATAGATAGATAGATAGATAGATAGATAGATAGATAGATAGATAGATAGATAGATAGATAGATAGATAGATGAAAGATGGAGATAAATGGATGGATAGATGATTGATAGATGATAGACAGACAGACAGATAGATGATAGATAAGATAGATACATGAAAGATAGAGATTGATGGATGGATGGATGATTGATAGATGAAAGATAGATAGATGATAGATATAGATAGATAGATACATGAAGATAGAGATTGATAGATGGATGGATGAATAGATGTTTGATAGATGAAGATACATAGATAGATAGATAGATAGATAGATAGATAGATAGATAGATAGATAGATGAAAGATGGAGATAAATGGATGGATAGATGATTGATAGATGATAGACAGACAGACAGATAGATGATAGATATAGATAGATACATGAAAGATAGAGATTGATGGATGGATGGATGATTGATAGATGAAAGATAGATAGATAGATGATAGATATAGATAGATAGATACATGAAAGATAGAGATTGATAGATGGATGGATGAATAGATGTTTGATAGATGAAAGATACATAGATAGATAGATAGATAGATAGATAGATAGATAGATAGATAGATAGATAGATGAAAGATGGAGATGGATGGATAGATGATTGATAGATGATAGATAGACAGACAGATAGATGATAGATATAGATAGATAGATACATGAAAGATAGAGATTGATGGATGGATGGATGGATAGATGATTGATAGATGATTGCTAGATAGATAGATAGATAGATAGATAGATAGATAGATGGATAGATAGAAAGAAAGAAAGAAAGAAAGAAAGAAAGAAAGAAAGAAAGAAAGAAAGAAAGAAAGAAAGAAAGAAAGAAAGAAAGAAAAATAAAAGGGTGGCCTGCTATTAGTGTGCCCCAGTTTGGGTGAACTGCTAACTAATTTTCTCATTTTTAATGACCAGTTTGGCGAACCGGTAAATCCCATCCCTGGCTGGCCTGCCCACCCCTCCCCTCCCCTCCCCTTTCAGGCATCTCTATGTGGTCCATTTTGGATGCCAGGTAAGCACAGGGCCTGTGCAGAAGCTCAGGCAAGGTGAAAAATGGGCCTCCTGGAGGCTCCAGAGGGCCAGAAATGGGCCTGTTTCCGGCCTCCAGAGCCTGGGGAGGCCATTTTCACCCTCCTGGAGGCTCGAGGAAAGCCTCCGGAGCCCAGGGGGGCAAAAACACTTCCTTCCACGTGGTGCAGGAGGCCAAATAGGCCACGCCCACCATGGCCACGCCTACTCAGCAACAAGGCAGAGAACCAGTTGCTAAATTTTTTGAAGCCCGCCCCTGTATCGATATATGGGTCATAGAAAAGAGAATACCACACACAACGCCCACGAGAGGCCAAGGAGGAGGACTGAATGGAAGGGGGAGATAAATACCAGAAAGGTAAATGGCTTTATCGACCATGAATTCTTCTGAAAAACGGATGTGACAAAAGTTCTTCTTGCTTTTACGAATGGCGGTGATGTCCCCACACTTCTCGAAGACTTCCTGGATGATTTCCTCTGTCGCGTTTTCGGGTAATCCCCCGACAAAGACAGTTTTGCATCCCGGGGGTCTCTCCCTGGTTGAAGGGGTGGAAGATCTAAAATGGAAAACCACACATATAACTGGAGAGTCCAGAAACCGGAGTCCCTGTCGAAAACAAAAAGGTTTCTCAATCTATCCTCTACGGTCTACACGTATGTTACTGAACGCCAACATCAACCGAAGTGGAAATGAATCGGTCTTGATGCTATCCTGGGTCTCTTAGTTAATTTAAGGCCATTTATGTTGGAGTAATTTAGCCCACCTCTAAATGCCGACTCCCACTTTCCTACCTATTATCTCCCCCTTAGGCATAAAGATTTTTTCCCTTGTAGTAGGGCTGTATTGCTATTCTCTTTTCATCTTTCTCATCTTCTTCTTTCTTGTTTTTTTTTCTCATTTTCTCTTCTTTCCTACTGCCTTCTCCTATTGATTATGATTTATCACTTGTTTGGATCTTATGATTAATGATTGTGACTATGATTTATGATCTATGACCTATCATGTTGTTATTTATAGTATACTGAGAGCTTGTGCACAGGAGACAAATTTCTTGTGCATCCAATCACAGTTGGCCAATAAAAAATTCTCTCTCTTCTCTTCTTCTCTTTCCCTTTCTCCTTCCTCTTCCTTCCCTTCCCTTCCCTTCCCTTCCCCTTCCCACATCACATCACCTCACTCTGCTCTTGTCTCTACTCTGTTCTTCTACTCTACTTACTCTACTTACTCTATTGTAATCCCATTCTACTTCTATTCTATTCCTACTCATTCTATTCTACTCTACTCTACTCTACTCTACTCTACTCTACTCTACTCTACTCTACCCTACCCTACTCTACATTCTATTCTATTCTATTCTATTCTATTCTATTCTATTCTATTCTATTCTATTCTATTCTATTCCATTCCATTCCATTCCATTCCATTCCATTCCATTCCATTCCATTCCATTCTATTCTATTCTATTCCATTCGATTCCATTCGATTCCATTCCATCCCATCCCATCCCATCCCATCCCATCCTATTCTTATTCATTTCAGGTCTTCCAAAAGTAACAAGGCAGCACTATTGATAATACAGCTTCAATAAGTAACACTAAAGGAAGGAAGTGATACCAGAGTTGGTTGGTTGTTGTCAGAGGCACCAGATTGAATACAAGGCATAGTAGAGGACATAAATTTGAAATAGAAAATACATTAAAACAGGCACAAATTAAACAGATCTTGACCAGAAACTAGCAACATTAATTACATTCTATCAGGTTCTCACATGTACAACCCAAGTTGGTAATGTGGTAATATTAACATTAGTGGTATTAAAAGCCGGCTTGTTCCAGGATTTGCCAACCACCCACAATGAACACAGAACCTAGAGCAGGGGTGTCCAACCTTGGCAACTTTAAGGTGTGTGGACTTCAACTCCCAGAATTCTCCAGCCAGCGTTGGAAGAGACCTTGGAGGTCTTGTAGTCCACCCACCCTACGCATTTTCTTGCTATATTAAAATTGCAAGAACCTTCCCCCCCACCGTTTTATTAGCTGGGGAGGGGATACGTTAATTATCAAATTAATAGATAAATCAATTATCTACAGTTTCAGCTCTGATCAAGCTAACCAGGTTGACTCACTTGGGTTTGGAGGGAAGAGAGTGCAGCTTTTACAGTGAATAATCTCCTTGATGACGGGGACTTCCGTTGGGGGAGGCTGAGGTACGAGGCCCATGCCTGACAGCAAGGGGTTAATCGGCGTGATGCCTGTCATCATGCTGAGGTTGGGGTCGAAGCCCCTTACGCATATCGAATCTGCAAAATACAAAATATTGTTATGAACTCCTGAACTAAGTTTTAGTTACCGTCCGCCGTCGTCTTGCTTTGAATGGCATCTCACTGGCTTTGTTCTTAAAAAAACCAAAATAAAACAAAAACACCAGCCAGGCACACAGAAGAGGCTGCAGCCTAAGACTGAACCAATCGATCAGAATAGACCCTATGCCATCTCAGTTAATCTGAATAGAGCTGGAAGGGGCTTCGGAGGTCTTCTAGTCCAGCCCACTGCTCTGCCATTTCAGACAAATGGGTGTCCAATCTCTTCTTGAAGACCTCCAGTGTTGGAGCACTCACAACTTCTGAAAGCAAGCTGCTCATTGTCCTCAACCTTTAGGAAGTTTCTCCTTTAATTCCAGGTTGCTTCTCTCCTTGATGAGTTTCCATCCGTTGTTTCTTGTCCGGCCTTCTGGAAAATAAGTTGACCCCACTCCTTTTTGTGGCAGCCCTTCAAATACTGGAAGACTGCTATCACGTCACCCCTAGCCCTTCTTTTCTCTAGACTAGCCATACCTAATTCCTGCAATTCTTCTCCCTATAGACCAGGGGTGTCCAACCTTGGCCACTTTAAGACTTGTGGACTTCAACTCCCAGAATTCCTCAGCCAGCAAAGGAATTCTGGCTGAGGAATTCTGGGAGTTGAAGTCCACAAGTCTTAAAGTGGCCAAGGTTGGACACCCCTGCTATAGACTTTAAATGAAACTTTGTGTAACAGAATAACAGAGTTAGAAGAGACCTTGGAGATCTTCTAGTCCAACCCTTTGCTCAAGCAGGAGAACCTTTTACTATTCTGGACGACAGTTGTTCAACCTCTTGTCAAAAACCTTCAGTGACGGAGCACCCACAACGTCTAGAGGCACGTCACAAAATCAACTGCCGTGAGTCAAGGACTGGCCGTACAATATTACGATGCTTCCAAGATCTTTTAAAAAGGATGACTCGTGAGATGTAACTCCAATAAGGTACTATCACCAGAAGAGTGGTATGGTGAATAGCTCTTTAACTGATAATCAGAGTTGGAAGGGATCTTGTAGGTCATCTAGTCCAACCCCGTGCCCAAGAAGGAGACCGTACACCATTTCTGACAAATGGCAGGCCCGGTTGGAAGAGATGATAAAAACAACGTACTGAGTTCAAACCAGAAATATTTCTGTTAGGGATTTTACCTGAAGTTTATAACAAAGAGAACGTATAGCTAATTATTCATGTACTAACTGCAGCTAGAATGGTATTTGCACAATATTGGAAAGGTGAGGAGATTCCCAAAGACGAGGAAGTAATCAGGAAACTATTAGAATGTGCAGAGATGAACAGATTAATACTAGCAATCAAGGAGAAAGAGCAAACTTAGTATTATATGATATGGAAAATATTTGCTCAATGGGTAAGAGAATAAAAAAGGGAATTTGGAAATGAAGAAGAATAAAGGAGAATAGAAAATAAATTAAGATAGAGGTAGAAATAAGATGATTGTTATTATATGTATGATGAGAATCATGAGATGTAAGGTACTATCACCAGAAGAGTGGCATGGTCAATAGCTCTTTAACTGATAATCAGAGTTGGAAGGGATCTTGTAGGTCATCTAGTCCAACCCCCTGCCCAAGCAGGAGACCGTACACCATTTCTGACAAATGGCAGTCCAGCCTCTTCTTGAAAGTCTCAAGTGAGGATGTATATCTCAAGTTTGATGTATCTTAACTCTAAGTTTAGGGAAATAATATCACTGTGAACAGGAATGATTTTGCAAATGATGTGGCACAGAGGTGTTTGTGCCTCGATGACACATAGCTTGAGAAAAAAAATGAAATGTTCATAACTTTTGAAACTGCAAAATAAAAGAAAACCCTTATTATTGAAAAAAAAAAAAAAAGAATTATGAGTCCCACCACTTCCCTAGCTTCTGAGTCTCATATCAGCTTTGATTCAGACCAGAAGAATCCAGCCAAGTCCAACCAAAGATTTTAGAGGGGAAAAAAAATACTCCAATATGGGTGCCCTTCTCACAGACAGTTACTTGAACTTGGAAGCCGGAGCAGCAAACAACCAACGATATAGGCCCCTTTTTTTCCCCCGTGCGTTTGTCTAATCCTCCTCGCAAGTCAGCTAATTGCCTGACCCTGTAAGCGGACTCTCTGGCGTCAAGGCGCTGAAGCTTACTGGGTATTGTGTGAAATTCTTCCACAGGATTCTCCTGCCAATCAGCCTCATTCGGTGACCACAGAGTTCTGGCTTTAGAACTGCTGGCATGAAATAAACCTGCAGGATGAAATTTATTTGCAGGGGTAGTATGTAAATTCTGATGCTGATGTGTATATTGGAAAAATCTGGGGAAAAGGGAGGGAGGGAGGAAAGAAGGAAGGAAGGAAGGAAGGAAGGAAGGAAGGAAGGAAGGAAGGAAGGAAGGAAGGAAGGAAGGAAGGAAGGAAGGAAGGAGAGGTGATATTCCGCTGATTCTGACCAGTTCTGGAGAACCGGTAGCAGAAATTCTGAATAGTTTGGAGAACCAGCAAATCCCACCTCTGACTGGCCCCACCCCCATCTATTCTCCGCCTCCCGAGTCCCAGCTGATTGGCTGGGTCTTCTTTGGTTGCCCTGCACAGGAAAACAGAGCTGGAAAGCAGGTTAGTGGGTTGGGGAGGAAAGGGGGATTTTGCAGTAACCTTCCCCCAGGTGTGAGGAGGGAATGGAGATTTTATAGTATCCTTCCCCTGCCACGCCCACCAAGCCATACCCACAGAACCGGGAGTAAAAAAATTTGAATCCCACCAGTGGAAGGAAGGAAGGAAGAAAAAGAGGGAAGGAGGGAAAGGAGGAAGGAAGGATTGCAGGGAGGGAGGAAGGCAGGCAGGCAGGCAGGCAGGCAATTACAAAAATCTGTCACTCTCCTTCTGTGGATATATCCACACAGAACAAAGAGCTGTATGTGTTTTCGTGTGTTTGTTTGTGTTGCAATACCTTCAATCATTGCATTGGACATGGGAATTTGATCAAAGTTTCCCCTCTCCTCTTTATCACACTGTGACATGAGAAGCTTGATGTGTCAAAAGTTCCTCCTTCACCCGGGGTTGAAAAGGCTTTGAGACTGTTCTCTTGCATGTTGCCCTCCAACCTTTGTGTAAGCCTTTCGGGTGTAACAGGTGAGAAGAACATACTTGGACGAGGTTCGAAACTTCCTCCATGGAGACCTTTTTCTGCTTAGTCTAGCTTGGCTGAGGACTTCCAGCTCAGGGGAGGGGAAGTTTGGGTGGACAACTTTTACTGCAACTTCTAAAAATCCTTCAGCTGGTCTCCAAACAGCTCCTGTGGCTTGAAGGTTCATCAGTGTTATTTATGTGTCTCATTCCGTTCTGCTAAGGTGGGACACATGGAGATATTTTTCCACCTCTGTTGTCAGCGATCTCATCAGGACTTTGTACAAAGCGTGGGTTCTTGGCGTGAACCCTCACTTGCCAGATGGCTAGACATAATATTGCTTCATTACTCCTGTCATCTGGAACCATCTGCTCCACATGTCAAGTTCCCACTTTCTGATTTCACTCTGATATTATTAATTTTGGCCTCCCTGTTATCCACAAGGCGTATTGTTGGACTGCCAGGTTTCTGACAACATGGATAGGTTTGTTCCTATTTTAGTGAAGTTGTGCGGTGTGGAAAACACCCTGTTTGCAATTAAGAGGCAAAAATGGCAATAGCTCATCATCTGTAGGGGAAGAGCAGACTGAAGGCAGAGTCAAGAGGGGACGTAGCCTGGAATCGTTACATGTCCACAAACGCTCCATGTCTTGAATAGCATTGAATTCTGTCTTTGTTGTTGTTGTTGTTGTTGTTGTTGTTAGTTGCAAAGTCATGTCCAACCCATCGCGACCCCATGGACAACATTCCTCCAGGCCTTCCTATCCTCTACCATCTTCTGGAGTCCATTGAAGCTCACGCCGACTGCTTCAGTGACTCCATCCAGCCACCTCATTCTCTGCCGTCCCCTTCTTCTTCTTTTGCCCTCGATCTTTCCCAGCATTCAGCTCTTCTCCAGCAAGTCCTTCCTTCTTGTTAGGTGGCCAAAGTCTTTGAGTTTCCTCTTCAGGATCTGGCCTTCTAAAGAGCAGTCACGGTTGATTTCCTCTAGGACTGACCAGTTGGATTGCCTTTCCATCCAAGGGACTCGCAGGAGTCTCCTCCAGCACCAGAGTTCAAAGGTCTCCATTCTTTGGCGCTGCACTTTCCTTATGGTCCAACTTTCACAATCATCCATTGCAACCGGGAACACCATAGCCTTGACTCCATGCACTTTTGTTGGCAGGGTGACGTCTCTGCTTTTTAGTATACTGTCTAGATTTGCCATAGCTTTCCTCCCCAGGAGCAGTCTGTCTTAACTATTGCCAATTTCATGCTGACCGTTAATTGATCAAGATTCCTGTATACCATTGGTCTGTTGTGGTCTGTTGGCAGCCTGCAGAGACAGCAGCAGAGTCGGACAGTGGGGAGGAACATGGGCCAGTCCAGGAGTCTGGGGAAGACTCAGATGAGGGTCCTGCATCCGACACAGAGATGGGGCCAGGGCTATCTGTGAGTTATGTGCTGACTCCGGAGCTTCCAGAATCTGACAGCAGCAAGGCCAAGGAACAGGGGGAGCCTGTTCCCAGTGCACGCGTGCACAGAGCTGCCAGAAGGCAAGAACAGTTAAGACAAAAGGGGAGACTCAGGAGTAAGGCTGAGAGGTGATTGCCCCTCCCATAAGATATAAAGAAGGAGCAAAGGGACAGGAACCTTTGCAGGAAGCAACTTTGTTGGTTCTGGTCAGTTTAAACTCTGAAGCTCCGCACTGACTTTGTGCTCCGTTTTGGCCTCATATAACTAATTGGAAATTGAGTCGTTGGCAGCATTTCAAGGGAGATAAAGGTGCGTGGTGATCAGACTTATCTTGAAGGACTTTGGCAGGCTTCCATGGGACTGTTTACAAACTGTTTCAGACTCATCATGGGCTGTGGATGACTAAAATTCACAGCCATTGAAATAAAGAAAAAAAGGGTTTTTTACAGACCCCTCACATCCCGGACACAAACTGTTTCAACTCCTACCCTCAAAACGACGCTATAGAGCCCTGCACACCAGAACAATAGACACAAGGACAGTTTTTTCCCCCAAAAGCCATCACTCTGCTAAACAAATAATTCCCTCAACACTGCCCAACTATTACAAAGTCTGCATTACTATTACTATTAATCTTCTCATCACTCCTTATCACCTATCCCCTCCCACTTGTGACTGTATGACTGTAACTTTGTTGCTTGTATCCTAATGATTTTTTAAATTGACTGTTCCCTAGTATGATTTGATTGCTTATTGTACTCTATGACTATCATTAAGTATTTACCTGATGATTCTTCTTCTTTTTTTTAATTTTATTGGTTTTTAAAAACAAACATAAACAAACAAAACATAAAAACATCAAGCTATCTTCCATAGGTGTACATACAGTGTGCCGGTTGGTTTACAAATTGTTTTGTGCTTCCATTTCGTAGTCTTCAGTTACAATTACATTACATATAATCTCATATTGTCAATCAAAAATTAAATACCTTAGTATCATTATTAATCAAACATTTGACTATACTTTTATTCATTCATGTTTTACAAGATAACCATAATTTACTTAGTTTATTTTATAACAGTTCATATTATCACCCCAAATCTATCCTAAAATCATTTTGTAGATATAATAAGAAAGAAGTACATCTTTATATATTTATTATTTTCTAAAAGTCTACATATTTCATTACTGTACTTTATTGTCTAACCATTGACAGAAAAGATGCCAAATTTTATAAAATTGTTTATCCTCTTGTTCTCTAATTTCAAATGTCAATCTACTCATTTCAGCACATTCCAATATTTTCTTAATGATTTCCTCCTGTGATGGTATTTTCTTATTTTTCCAGTTTTTAGCAAATACAATACTAGCCACTGTTAATACATTTACAATCAGGTATTTCTTTACTATATATTTCAGATAAAATTCCCAATAAAAATATCTCTGGTTTCAAGTTTATGTTTTTTGTCATTTTTTCCAACCACATGTGGATTTTAGTCCAGTATTTTTTAGCATCTGCACAAGTCCACCACATATGGTAATATGAGCCAGGTGTCTGATGACATTTCCAACATTTTTTGGATTTATTCTTGAACATTCTTACTATTCTTGTCGGGGGAAAATGCCACCTGTAAAACATCTTATACAAATTTTCTTTATATGCTGTTGACATTGTCATTTTATAATTTTGAGGCCACAATTTTTGCCATTTCTCTAAATCAATCCCATATCCAAAATTCTTCCCCCAAGCAATCATAGTTTCTTTAACTTGCTCTTCTTCTAGTTTAACTTCTAATAAATATCCACATAATTTTTTAATCGCCTTTTCATCAGTACCTGTCAAAATCTTATCTAAGTCAGTCAGTTTATCATAGAAACCTTCTGTTTTAGAATCTTTATCATACCTTGAATGTATTTGCGCATATGAGAACCAATTCATCTTGATACCTTGTTCCTCTAGTTTTTGCATAGATTTAAGTTCACCCATTTCATTCAATATTTCACCATATCTAACTGTTTGTTCCTTTTTGTACATTATAGGATAAGAAAATACTTCAATAGTCGATAACCAGACTGGAATTTTCAAATAACATTGTCTTTTAATCTTCTCCCAGTTTAACCACAGAGACTACCGGATTCTTGACTCTTGATGAATGTATCTTTTCTTTTATGTACACCAAGAGCATTTGCACCAAAGACAAATTCCTTGTGTGTCCAATCACACTTGGCCAATAAAGAATTCTATTCTATTCTATTCTATTCTATTCTATTCTATTCTATTCTATTCTATTCTATTCTATTCTATTCTATTCTACTCTACTCTTCCTGTGTAGGTAGAAAGTGGAATTTCTGTGTGATCTTGATTCATAATGCTTTCCAAAGCATAGCTTTAGGAGGTCAAATGGTTGTAGGAGCTGGGCGTGGCTGGTCTAGTGAAGAGAAGGACCAGGGAAGATAGGATAGTAGTCTTCCAATATTGGAGAGGCTTCTACAGGGAGGAGGAAGGGGTCAAGCTTTTTTCCAAAGCACCCAAAGGCCAGACAAGGAATAATGGATGGAAGCTGATCAAGGAGAGATTCAACTTGGAAAAAAGGAGGAATTTTCTAACAATGAGAACAATCAACCCATGGAACAGAAGTTACCTTCAAAAGTTGTGGGAGCTTCATCCCTGGAAGCTTTCAAGAAGAGACTTGGCTGCCATCAGTCAGAAATAGTGTTTGGGTGGGGGGTTGGACTAGATGACCTACCAGGTCCTTTCCAACTCTGTTATTCTGTACAACTTATTCTCCAGAAGGCAGGACAAGAAACAATGGATGGAAACTAATCAAGGAGAGAAGCAATCTGGAATTAAGGAGAAACTTCCTAACAGTGAGGACAATTAACCAGTGGAACAACTTGCCACCAGAAGTTGTGGCTGCTCCGTCACTGGAGGCTTTTAAGAAGAGACTGTCAGCCGCTTGTCTGGAAGTGGTGTAGTAGGGTCTCCTGCTTGAGCAGGGGGCTGGACTAGAAGACCTCCAAGGTCCCTTCCAGCTCTATTCTGATTTTATTTTGATACAGAGAATTCTAACTGGAGTATTGAGCCCAAGGATTAAGCTTTTTGGTTTTTTTTTTTTTGCTTTCACTTTGCTTTTTATTTCATCAAATAAAAAGCACGGCCAATTTTTATTATACCCCTTCACCCTCTCTCTCCAGCACCGAGATTACACAGTATACGAAGATGAAGCCGGTGTCTGCTCTGCGACACTGGAAATTATAGCATTTTGTTGTTGTTGAAAGAATGAGAAGCTAACATTATAACTCTTGTGAGGTGGGGGGGTAATGGAAGTTGAAAAAAAAAAGTTATTTCATTTCTTGAGGCACCATAAATTATTCTGCGAAAAGCAGTTTGTGAAAGACAAATGTTATTTTATACCATCAGTTATTCAGAGGCAATCGTGTGTTGCTGGGCTGTTCCCACCAATTTGTTGTACCGTTACTGGATATCAATGGAGCAATATTTAATGATAATATGTAAATTTTGCATTTTGGCAGCTTAGGAATTGGAACTAAGCTAGAATAAGGAAGAAAAACAGACTTTTTATCTTGTCATCGAGCCATAACGGAAACTACTTAGCTGTAGAAAAATCACAAATTATTCTGCTTTAATTCTTGATACAGATCTATAATGCACTGGCTCATAAAATCCCATATATTTTGGAAAATAAATTAATACCATATGCACCCAAGCATTAAAGCTTTTACTTTAATGACCTGAAAGTAGACAGATAGGCCTTTGATGTAGTGGTAATTTCAACTTCTTCCATCTGCACAAAATATTTGGTGGAGGTTCTTCACTTTCTTGATTTAATTGCTTTTCCTTGGGATGGCAAGGACACGAAGTTAAAGATTCAAAGTAGGAACACATAACGTTTGCTGGGGTCCTTGGTGCTCTCTAAGCTTGGTTGCTTTACAGATACAGACACAGATAATCAGAGTGGGAAGGGACCTTGTAGGTCATCTAGCCCAACCCCCCGCCCAAGCGGGAGACACTACACCATTTCTGACAAATGGCAGTCCAATCTTTTCTTGAAGGTCTCAACTGATGGCGCTCCCACAACTTCCGAGGGCAACTTCTGTTCCATGGGTTGATTGTTCTCACTGCGCTTTCTTGCAGACATCTCATTACCCAACTAGATAACATCATCAGCGCAGTCAAATAAGTTTCTTTAGACTGGCCTCAAGCCAGGACTGTCTTTGCTTTGGTAGCAATTCTTCCTCCTAGCACTGATGATGTTACCCAGTTGGGCCATGAAACATCTGCGGGGCCATGAAACATCTGCAAGAAAATACACCAAGCTCAGAAAGAATCAAGGACCTCATTGCCGCCTCCTCCTCCTCCTCCTCCTCCTCCTCCTCCTCCTCCTCCTCCTCCTCTCTGCAAACCCACTCCTTCTAGTACTGATTATGTTACCTAGCTGGGTAATGAAGTGTCTAAAAGGAAACCACTAAACTCAAAGAGCACCAAGGACCCCACAGTGTTCCTCCTCCTCCTCCTCCTCCTCCTCCTCCTCCTCCTCCTCCTCCTCCTCCTCCTCCTCCTCCTCCTCCTCCTCCTCCTCCTCCTCCTCTTTGCAAACCCCACTCTCATCTAGCATTGAGGTTGTCACCTAGTTGGGTCATGAAATGTCTGCAAGAAACCACCAAGCTCAGAGAGCACCATTTCAACCCTGAGCTACTGATATTCTCCTTTATTGCTTCCTCTGATCTTTCCCTAAGCCCTGTTCACTGGAGATGAATCAATTTTTTTTAACAAAAGTTTATAATACTTACTGCAGGGCATTAAACCTCGCTGTCCGTGCAAAAACACGATCCCCTCCACTGCCCCAAAAAACTTCAAAGGATTAGTGACTTGGCAAAGATTTAAATTTACATCTGTGTCCTTTCTGTCAACACAACTCATCTACTTTTCATAACGTTCTTTACATCATGTTCTTCTTCCTAACCGAAAAGCAGCTGGTGAGTCAAGCCACATAAATAAATAAATGGCTCAAAACATATTGAACACGCTTCTTTCTTTCTTTCTTTCTTTCTTTCTTTCTTTCTTTCTTTCTTTCTTTCTTTCTTTCTTTCTTTCTTTCTTTTCTTTTCTTTTTGATCCTATTGATTTCACCGGGATAATTTCTAAGCATAGATTTAAAGCCTAAAATAGAATAGAATAACAGAGTTGGGAGGGGGACCTTGGAGGTCATCTAGTCCAACCCCCTGCTTAGTCAGGAAACTCTACAACACTTACAGACAAATGGTTATCCGGCATCTTTTTAAAAAAGCTTCCAGTGTTGGAGCATTCACAACTTCTGGAGGCAAGTTGTTCCCCTGATCCATTGCTCCAACTTCGGAAGATATTCATTCCAAAGTGCTAAAGTTTTGACGGATCGGTGCCAGCAGTTCAACTCTGTTATATGACCCTCCACGAAAAGAAATGAGAAAAGAAAAAAAAGAAAGAAAGAAAAACCTCTAATTTTAGCAAACGCTGAGCTGAGATTAAGTGTAATTTATACTGTTCACAGATGGGCGTGTTTGTTTAAAAATTTGATGTGGGTCTCAAGTCATTCATCGCATAGAGCATGTGATGACCCAAGGTGGGATACAAAACAAACACAGTCACAGAAAACAGGTGAAGCCCCTTTTATTCCTTCACTTTGCTTCCAAGCTCTGAATATTCTTGTCGGAAGACAAAAACCTCCCACACAAACAGTTAGAAGAAGAAGGAAAAAAAGCAACACAAACCAGGTAAGATAAGGGCTGGAGGACTTCCACAGATAACACACACTGGGAAGGACGCCAAACTCAGAGAGGAACCATAAACTAGAGATATTTCCATGCTTTGTTTCCAGCGTTCGCCCATACGCAGGTCCGTCCTCTTATTCAGTTCTCACAGCTGCAGCCCATGAAGAGGATCAAGGCCCTCTCCTCCCAAGTAGACCATGTCTCTCCCTTATCCTCTCCTCCCTTTGTGCCCTAGGATGGAGAGGGGATGGGCCTGGGTCCTCCTCTGACTGCCCAGCCGGCCTCTGCCCTTCCCCAGCCACCTCCACAACCTCTGGAGCTGCACTTCCGCTCCCTGTCGGCTGTTCCTCCTCTTCCTCAGAGTCAGTCTCCAACAGGGGCATGACAGAGCAGCTCACAGATACATTTATTTGATTTGTACATTTTGTCAAAACTTTACTGCAAAGCTCACATTAGCTTGAGGCAGAATTCAGCCTGGGAAAATACTGATGCCATCTGCTGTTAATTTTAATCATGGATTTCGCGGTCTCTTATTATGATTTGCTCTATCCAGTGATTCTGAATTCTTTTCTTTCCCTATGAGTAAGAATACTCGGTTGCAACTCTACCACCGGCTGTAACGAAATCCCACCAAAAGATTTCTAAAGATGACCATCTGTGGAGAAGGGTTGAAAAAGTTTCAAGAAGAGATTGGACTGCCCTCTGTCAGAAATGGTGTGGGGTCTCCCGCTTGGGTGGGGGGTTGGACTAGATGACCTACAAGGTCCCTTCCAACTCTGATTATCTGTTATCTGTTATTGAGTTTCAGGTTGGAAATGTCTATAGAGATTTACAGTTGGTCCCAAATATGCTTTTTCAAAAGACAATTGGACTTTGTTTTTTGCTTGAAGACGTTTTGCTTCTCATCCCAGAAGCTTCTTCAGTTCTAACCGAAAGGTGGAGGAGAATGGAAGGATTTCATTTGGCCATTAGGACTTCCTCTGAGATTCACCGAAGCCACTTGGAGGTTTATCTTTTTTTATCTATCCAAATAGCCTCAGTAATTCTCAGAGAAAGTGCTAATAACCAGATGACTGCTCGGAATATAAATCCTTCCATTCTCCACCCTTCAGTCAGAACTGAAGAAGCTTCTTGGATGAGAAGTGAAATGTCTTCAAGGAAAAAGAAAGAAAGACCAGTTGCCTCTTGAAAAAACAAACGTTGGGACTGTTGGAATGGAATATCCTATCCTACAAAACAAACTACACCAGATCAACAGATTGTTCTTCCTTTACCAATGACCAACTAAAGATGAACATAATTTGAAGAAAGCAGACAGATGCACTGTCACTATCCAGGATTAAAAGCTTGGGCAGAATCAACTCCAGGCCTAAAGCATGAAGCTTCTTCAATTCACACGCAAGGTGAGTGCTCTTGAATGGAAAGGACGCCAAAGGTGCTTTCCCAAAAGGCAATTGGACTTTCTTGTTTTGGGTTGAGAGAGGGCTGTTCGGTTTTGACATAGATGGTCTTATTGACTCTTCTTTCAAACCGGAGGTCTTCTCTGTCCAGAATATGGACTGTGCTGTCTTCAGAAGAGTGACCCTTGTCTTTCAGATACAGATGGACTGCTGAAACATACCCTGATGGGTTTACTCTCCTGTGTTGTGCCATGCATTTGAGAAGGGGCTGTTTTGTTTCCCCACTGTACAGAACTGCACATGTCTCACCGCACTGTATTCAGGGGTGGGCTGCTGGGAGCTTGCAGGAGAGCCCCTAGCTAAGACTCTGCGGGGCTCAGAGAGCCCCCAATAACCGCAGAAAGGCAAGCAGCCAGGGAAAGCTCTTCATAGGCTTCATTGAACTTCTGGGCCTTCAGCCAAGAGAATTTCACACCTCATAACAGTGTGGCAAGCTAGATAAACAATCCACTCAGCGCTTGCAAGGGAGCGCCATTGAGAAAATCAGATAACGTATCATTAGCCTCTAAGAGGATTAATTCCCAAATAAGAAGAATCAGGTAACTCACCATAAACTCCACTAAGACTCCAAGATCCCCCTCACAGTCACTGCTAGTAAGCCTGGTTTCACTCAGTCTTTTATTTAAGTATTAAATAAAAGACTACAAAATAACGAACAACTTTTTTTTAGATAATTACAGCAAAGAAGCGACGTTGATTTGGCCACACCCACCAAGTCACATGACCATCCAGGGCAGATCATTAGGGCAGATTGCTAAAAAAAAATTGAAGCCTACTCCCTGACTGTATTTACGTATATGACATTGCTCAGATTGTGTCTGGGCACTTGGGAAAATTGAAGAAAAGATGAACCCCAAAGTAGCTTCTTTAAAAAGCAGACAAAGGAGGACTTCCTAAAAGTTTTGTATTTCTCTGTCTTAATACACTTGGCCTAACCACATACTGTATATACAATACATTCTTCACACACTTTTCCTTTTTTTAAAATCACTCTTTCTTTGCACAGAAACCGAAAACCTGATAAATATCTCCAAAAGAGACCGATTACTTGTTCACAATACATTTTAGGGATCTTCGATGGAATTTAAAATAAATGGCACGGCAGCAAAAAGTAATCACCTCTTTAAAATGCAGCAGTTTTGACGTTCCAACAGAGAACAATTTCATTATTCATTCCTCCCAGACAGAAAATCTTTTCATTTTCTAACCAAACTGCATATTTTAAGGAACACAGTTGAGATTTTTGAGTTGAAAAATACATTTTAGTTGGCAAGAGTTAAGTTCAGATGAGCTGCTTATATGCAAACAATACTTTAATTTCATAGGCGTTTTTGTAGAAACGCAGCTAGATGTCATGCCCCTGTTGGAGACGGACTCTGAGGGAGAGGAGGAACAGCCGACAGGGAGCGGGAATGCAGCTCCGGAGGTTGTGGAGGCGGCTGGGGAAGGGTAGAGGCCGGCTGGGCAGTCAGAGGAGGACCCAGGCCCATCCCCTCTCCATCCTAGGGCAAGCAGGGAGGAGAGGATAAGGGAGAGACGTAGTCTATTGGGGACGAGAGGGCCTTGATCCTCTTCATGGGCTGCAGCTGTGACAACTGAATAAGAGGTCAGACATGTGTATGGGCCAGTGCTGGAAACAAAGCATGGAAATATCTCTAGTTTATGGTTCCTCTCTGAGTTTGGCGTCCTTCCCAGTGTGTGTTATCTGTGGAAGTCCTCCAGCCCTTATCTTGCCTGGTTTGTGTTGCTTTTTTTCCTTCTTCTTGTAACTGTTTGTGGGGGAGGTTTTTGTCTTCCGACAAGAATATTCAGAGCTTGGAAGCAAAGTGAAGGAATAAAAGGGACTTCACCTGCTTTCTGTGACTGTGTTTGGTTTGTATCCCACCCTGGATTATCACACTAGAATCTTCCTCTGTTCTTTCATATATTTTTTTTGACAGGCCTCACATTTGTCTTCCTAGCAGGCTAGCGTTACAAGGCATTATATCTCCAAATCCAAAAGGCCATTATTACTATGTATTATTAGTGGTTCTGAAGCTTTAAACATGACTCACTTTCCTAGCGATTTCAATAAAGTATTAATTTTACAAGCAATTAAGAACAGCGCTCTCTCTTTTCATGACACAGTTCTTTTATAATAATAAAAGATTGCATCCAATTATGTCGTGAAGGTAATTTTGAACTATGAGCTTCAAAAAAAAAAAAAAAAAAACCTTCCCACCATTGATAAAACTAAGTGGTATTTCCACAATTATTCCAGCATTTCATCAGTATTAAAAGAAAAGGAAATGGGTGTAAAATTATTTAGTTGTGTGCATTTAATTACAGTTCTGAGCAACAAGGGGTTGGTTTTCCATGGAGTGAGGGAGATGTGTTGGAAATAAATAATAAATATAAAATCAAATGTGGCTTCAAAGCAGCAGAATAAAACCTAATTTTTTAAAAAAAAAAAAACATTCAAAAAGCAACAGAGAGTATATAATTCTATGAAAAAAGTGTTTTGGCACAATTGGGACCTGAATTTCTGTCACTAAGCAAGGCAGTTGCTTTTGTGACTTGTGACCGATTTTGCAAATTTTTTTGCCACGGTTGTTAAGCGAACTATTGCAGTTGTTAAGCAAGTCATGAGGTCATTAAGTGAATCAGGCTCCCCCCCTTGACTTTACTTATTGGAAGCTGGCTAGATAGGTCCCAAATAGAAATTACATGACCTTCCTTCTTTCCTTCCTCCCTCCCTCCATCCCTCCCTTCTCCTTCCTTCCTTCTTTCCTTCCTTCCTCCCTCCCTCTCTCCCTCTTTTCCTTCTTCCCTCCCTGTGTCCCTCCCTTCTCCTTCCTTCCTTCTTTCCTTCCTTCCTCCCTCCCTCCCTCTTTTCCTTCTTCCCTCCCTGTGTCCCTCCCTTCTCCTTCTTCCAGGTATTCCAACAGTCCAAGATGGAAAGTCCACCTCAAATCTTGAGCTGGCTCACCTGAGGCTAGAACCAGGATGATGCATCTGGTCTTCATCGCACAGCTGGTGGACTTGCTGAGTTTTCACAATTCTGCTACAATGCTCTAATACAATAGATGTGTCATGCCCCTGTTAGAATCTGACTCCCAGAGAGAGGAGGAACAGATGACAGGGAGTGGGAGTGTGGCTCTGGAGGTTGTGGAGGAAACTGGGGAAGGGCACAGGCTGGCTGGGCATTCAGAGGAAGACCCAGGCCCATCCCCTCTCCATCCTAGGGCACTCAGGGAGGAGAGGATAAAGGAGAAACATGAATGGCGTGGTCTACGGGGGAGGAAAGGGCCCTGATCCCCTTCATGAGCTGCAGCTGGGAGGACTGGTTAAAAGGATGGACATGCGTATGGGTCAGTGCTGGAAGCAAAGCATGAAATAATTCTAGTCTCTCAGTTCTTATCTGAGTTCTGGCATGTGTGTATTTCAATATCTGTTGACGTCTTCTATCCCTTATCCTGCTGGTCTCATTAATTGCTTCAGTGTGGTTTGTGTTATTATTTCCTATTTATAATTTATATGTATTTTGAGTTTGAACAGAATTTCTTCCTTTTCGCAACTGTTTGTGGGGGAGTTTTTTTCTCCAGTCAAATGATAATTGGACCTTGGAGGCCAAGTTGAAGGAATTAAAGGGACTTCACCTATTTTTGTTTGTTTGTTGCTTTTTTACCCCAGTCTGTGTCGTCACAAGATGTTTATGGAGATTCTCAGTCATCTAGGTCACCGTTTCCCTAAAAGTCTCTTTTTTTTCCCCAAAGGCAACTGGACGTTCTTGATGTTTTTTTCCTTTTGAAAATATTTTGCTTCTCATCCAAGAAGCTTGTTCAGTTCAGAACTTCGGAAGAAGAGTTTTGAGGAAGAAGCAAAATGTTTTCAAAAGAGAAAAATAAAAGCAAGAAAGTCCTGTTGCTTTTTGGGGTGGGGGAAATCACTTTTAGGACTAATACATCAAACAACTTACCACCACCGCCCTTCCAAAAGAGTGAAATATTTTGAGGACTATTTTAAAAAGGCAGGATAAAATATTTCCCCTAAAAGAGGAACAAAAAAAATCTTAAGGGAGACAGAAACTCAGAGTCCCAGCTCCCTGCTGCCAGCAGATATTTTGTGCCCATCAAGAGAGACTAGGCCAGCCTATCTACAAAACAAAAGACTTTCAGGAATTAAGACATGACCCTCCAGGACATAATAGGATTAACCCACCAAGACACAGAGCTCACTGCATTGCACAGTTTCCTAAGGACATTGCATTACAGTCCAAACTTCAACCAAGCTTGGCTGAGACAACCCATAGAGCCAACTATGACCTCTACATAACCCCTACATGGCCCCATGGGAGTCTGACCACAGCCAATAGAATACATGTTCTTGCACAGCAACAGGAAGCTCAAGTTCAAAGCCCAAGCAAAGGTATAAATACCCCCCACACACACACACACACACTCAACGTCATGTGGTCAGTTACGCAGAACCCAGCAATTCTGCTTCATCATTAAACCATCTTTCCAATCAGCCTCCAGCCTCCATTTTGTCTCCGGTGCCTTCCTCCCACTTGGAACTGAACCAGATGGATATTTCTTCCAACATTACCCTTCCCAAAATCTTTGAGAAGCCTTTTCTTGAACTGCTCTACCTCGAAGGATTGAACATGCATAAAAATAAGAGGTGGACTTTCCACTTGTCCCCTAAATGAAGTAAATTTGCTCCTGGTTTCTGGTGAAAATTTAGATGCTAAGGATTATTTTATTCCAACAAAAGCATTTTTTAAAAATAAATAAATAAACCAGTTGCTTTTTTTTTCCTCTGAAGGAACAGGTGGCAGGTGGAGAGACAATCACTACCTCTATCTACAGATTTCATTGTCTCTCCATTTGCATTCAAAAGGTCCAACAATACAATACAATTTCTGTTTCTCGTTTTAATTATGATCAAATGCACCTGAATCTTGAAAGCAAGCCTACATTTTTATTGAAGGGCTTGCAACGCTTTCACGAGATAGGATGAATCGAACGCAGAAAGGCGAGTCAATTCAAAACCAATGCAAAATCAACCGCTAATCTCATTTTTCTCCAAAGGATCATAAAGTTAGAAAGCATGAAGAAAATTAACTATGGAATGAAAAACATAAACAGAAATGCTTCCTTATCTGAAATTCTTTAAAAAAAATATATTGGAAAAATGACAGCGAGCCATCTCTTCCCTCAAAATGCAGAAACCATTGAACTGTGAACATTATTGTCACATTTCACCATTTCCCTCACTCGTAAACAATGGAAAATGCCTGAATTGGGCTAGCAATTCAGGAATCAGCAAATCTTCTCTCGTGTTATTGCTATTATAAAGTCTAGAATCTACATCTTCAGCTCAATTTCCACTCATAGGAATACTTTTCAATATTCCAATATTCCCTTAAAATGATAAACGAGGAACAACGTGCGAAAATAAAAGTGATTGATGATAAAAGATTAAACACTGCAGCTTAGTGCTTGCATTACAGCTGCAAGCTTTGCTGCCTAAACTATAAGCAAAAGTATCTGCATACCTTTTCTGCAGTATATAACTCAAAGTATACAAAGGGTTCTTTTAAATAAAGGTAATCCTCAATTTATGACCAAGATTGAGCCAAAAATTTCACGTGCTTCATAAATATGAGCCGATTGCCAAGCCAATCTTGCCAAATTGTCAAATTCTGCCTCAAATTCTCAAAATCTGGGTATTCTCATCTGAAATTCTGACAACCTTACAAAAAACAAGGTTCCAGTCCCTTTGGGGGAACATGAACAAATGGTGAATGCAGATATTAAGGGGGGAAAAAAAAACATATTTTTCTATGTCCTTTTGACACAGAACAAGCTGACCTGGAAAGAAAGTTGAGGGCTTTTTTTTGTTTTTAAATGGTATTTATGATGTGCTGAACTGGCTCTCTAATTTTTATCAGAGCCTCAATAATTTTAAGAGCTCATTTTTGACGAAAAAGGAAACATTTTCTGTTGTTTGCAACGTGGAATGAAGTTTAGGCTCAAATATTTATTTTCTGCTTTTTCTGAAAGTTGATCACAAACAATAACTTGGGCAAAAAGTGGAAAGCTCAGCAATTTTTCCTCCCCCCACTATTTTATAATGGCAATCCCAAAGAATTCCGAGTTAATCTCCTTTAATCAGTTCTACACAGTCGATCCGTACCCTAAGACAAGAGGAACAAACCATGGCCAATTATCGACAGATGACAAGCGAAGCGTGGGGTGGAGAGAAAACCCTTCATTTTGGAGAGCTTCCTTTTGTCCTAAAGATAATGTATACAAATGAAAACAAGAGCTGAAATGATATTGCTCGAGTGAGAATAAGAAGCAAAAGAAAAATAAAATAAAATAAAAGACTCCCATCATTTGTACGACTGACAAATTTGGGGCCAATTGCTTCATTTGTTACAAGGATGTCAGATACTCGCTGATTACGAAGGCTGGAATATATATTCAAGACTTTCTTTTTTTTTAAGAACAGATGTGGAACATTGTTGAGATAAGGAACATAGCACATGTTCTCCAAGGATGAAGAATGGGATCTGATTTATTTACTTATTAAGAAAATTTATATGGCTGCCCAACTCACCCTCGGTGACTCCTTGGTGGCTTACAAATCAATATATATAATAAGGTAAAGGTAAACAGGGTTGCCAGATGGCAGCTTGGCTCTGCAGCCAAACTCAAGTCAAAATTCGCCCAAATTCGGCCAAATTATTTTCTCTCAAATTCTGGCCAAATTTTCCAGCCAATTTTTTTTATGCAATATAACGTGAGGATATAATGGGTTTTTTTGGTTTTTAACTGTTTTTAAATAATCAAATCATAAAAAATAGTCTTTATTCGACAACGTGACGTGACGTCATGGGAATTTCTGCGTTTCTTTACTCACACCCAGGCTAGGCCGCTCACTTCAAATAACCGCTACTACCGTTCGGAAAGCTCAGGACCAAATGCAGCGATCCTGAGGAGCGGGGAGCTACGGCATGAGGGTTTTTAGGGGGATTCCCCCCCATTGAAAAAATATAATCACTAAACAAATAAAACGACACAAAAATAGCAATTATATATACATCCGGGTTAACATGTAAATATATATTTACATCCGGGTTAACATCCGCTTATATTACACAGCGCTGTTCACAGTCAGAAGGCTTCGGCCTGTGTATCGCGTCATTTTTCAGAGGTTTTCAGATGATCTGACAGTCACTTTCATGCGAATATATTGTACTGAAAACCGGTATTCGGCCAAAATTTCGATTTCACGGCCAAGCAGCTTTCATACAGCCAAATTTCCGGCCAAATATATTTGGCCGGAGACATGATTTTTTTTCACGGCCAAACAGATTTCTATACGGCCAGATTTCTCGAATTTGGCCAGGAAAACGGCCAGATGGCAACCCTGAAGGTAAAGGTTCCCTTGGCACATCCGTGCTACTTGTTTCCAGCTCTAGGGGGCAGTGCTCACCTCCATTACAAAGCCAAAGAGCCAGCGCTGTCCAAAGACGTCTCTGTGGTCATGTGGCCGGCATGACTAAACATCTTGGAGGGTGCACGGAACGCTGTTACCTTTCCACCCAAGGTGGTCCCTATTTTTCTACTTGCATTTTCATCTGCTTTCGAACTGCTAGGTTGGCAGAAGCTGGGACAAGTAACGGGAGCTCGCTCTGTTATGCGGCACTAGGGATTCGAACCGCTGAACTGCCAAACGTTCTGATCGACAAGCTCAGTCTCTTAGCCACTGAGCCACCGCGTCCCTTATATATATATATATAATATAAGACATTTTTTAAAAAGCAATAAGCCCTGGGGACAAAAACTAATCAGACAAGCTACTTGATGTCTAAGGAGATTATCAGTCTCAAAGGTAACTTAGACTTTTCTTGGATTTTTTTTCCACTTGAAAATAAGTTTTAGTTTAAATCATTTTATGAAATATTTGGATTTCTTTTTTTCTTTTTGTAATCCCCATTTATTTGGATTATTCAGTGTCTTAAAACTAAGGTTTGCTTCCGAATTTATTTTAGATAGCGGGTTTTGCCAGGTGTCATGCATGCAAAATCAGATCACGTGAACCCCAAAATTAGTTCGTAGTCCTGGGAAGTCCGTGGTGCACCTGAGCATCAGCAAGACAAAGGAGATGGTCTTAGAGTTCCGGAAGAAGAGAGAGGAACCCGCCCCATTTTACATTGAGGGGGGCTGTGTGGAGAGAGTTTTCTCCTTTAAGGGAGTCTACCTCAGTGAAGATCTTACCTGGAAAACCAACACAATCCAGGTGGCCAGAAAGGCCCAACAGAGACTCCATTTCCTCAGGGTCTTACAAAAGAATAAAGAGGAACAATGACTGATGGCCTCCTTTTACCGGTCCACGAAAGAACGCGTCCTCTCATATTGCATGACAGTGTGATATGCTGGCTTGACAGCCGTGGATAGAAAGACACTACAAAGGGTGGTGAGCACAGCACAAAACATTGTGCGCCCTGACACCACTAGGTGACCTCACTAGGGCTCGCTGCCTTAGAAGAGTGAGGAAAATCCTCAGGGATGACCCACACCCCGGTCAGCCCTTCGTCACTCTCCTGTCATCGGGTAGGAGATAGAGAAGCATAGCCAGCTGGACCAACAGGCTGAAGAACAATTTCTACCTGTGGCTGTCAGACTCCTAAACGGAAAATGTCAACATAGTATGATAGATTTGCAGGCAGGGGTGGGATTCAAATTTTTAACAACCGGTTCTTTGGGTGTGGCTTAGATGGTGGGTGTGGCTTGGTGATCATGTGACTAGGTGGACATGGCTCTCAATATCACTCACATTGAGGCACGCATCTCCTCGCCTGGCCTCTCATGACTGTGGGGATGCTGTAACAGTCGTAAGTGTGAAGAATGGTCATAAGTCACTTTTTTCCGTGCCCTTGTAACTTTGAATGGTCACTCCACACGAGCAAAGTACCAGCAAAGGAGGGGGAAAAAACTCCAGAGAGGTTCCTGAGACAGGAAGTCCAGTCCTGCCAAGAATGTAATAAGAGTTAACGGAGAGGCAGTTTCTATAAGCAACACCAGAATGTTTCCTTCCTGCCTTCCTTACAGGATTAGCCCTGTAATTTCTTCTAACAACCAGTTTTCTGAACTGCTTAGAATGTTAACAACCGGTTCTAGCAAATAGGTGCAAACTGGTAGAATCCCACCTATTTACGGGGCCAGCGCGTTGTGCAACAAGGTCACATGGTGTAATAAGATTGGGATTGGGTTAGGGACTTCTGTCCTCACTGTGAGTTGTGTTGGGGGGTGGGCTGCATGAAGGAAGGCTCAGTCAATCTCATTGTACACCTGTTGTACTCTGACAATAAAGGTTGATTGATTGAACTTTCAACAATCGCTAAACGATTGTAAGTCAAGGACTACGGATAGCCAAATCTCACCCTGGATTCTGCCTCGGTTTATCTTCCCAACAAGAAACCGAGTTGGAAGATCATTTCAAAGCAGTTTATTTGGGTAACCCTGATAAAGCGGGATCTCCCTATGTAAAGCGAGAACCTTGAGACTCATCCTACATTCCTTTTTACAGTCAACACAACAAAGAACAAGAGGAAAGTTGATTGGACAGGAGAAAAGTAATCTCCCCTTTGCATAGGAAATCAGTTGCATGCAGTCAAACAGGTTACATATTTGCATCCCATAATATCACCCACGTGCATTAAAGTGCGGTCTGATGTCAGAAGGGGCATAATTATTAAGGAAAAAGGTTGCTTACAGTTTACACAAGGGGATAAACCAGACCCTGGTCTCCAGCCTGTTTGTCAGTTTAGGAATGTTAAAAATCTAATAAACCTGAACGTCGTTGTTGTTGTTGTTGTTTTTTAAAAAAAGAGAATAAAATCAAATTAAAATACAAAGTAACTATGTTTAGTTAGCAAGTTGCAAAACCCATGTCAGGTGCCCCTCCCTACCTGTAAGCAAACAATTGTGGTCTACCTTAGACAGCCGTGGGAGCTGTTGCTGTGATAATACAGTGTTAAGTACTTGGAACATTTTCGAGTCATTTGGATGGCGGTGTGATCTTTCTCGTTTTCGCACACAGTTAAGCTGCAGGATCGTCATTTCAGCTTCCCTGCAAAACTGCTTGGTGGGTTTCAAGGGCAAGTTGAAACAGAGCTGAGAATGGGTCTGACACCCCCTCAACACAACGACGCTATCCTACTACAGCGGTACTCGGTGGCCTAAAGCAACCTCAGGTAGCAAGCTCACATACGCAGGTGGGCTGTCTTTCTCAAAAGCTATTTTAAACAAAACGTTCATTAAATCAGGGCAAGGCGTTACGTTATGACCTTTCTGACAAAGCTACGTTGTTCTGAAAATGCAGAAAAAGAAACCTCCTAATTTTCAGTCCTTTGATTAGTCTAGTGTAGTGAAAAGGACCAGGGGGGGGAACATGATAGCAGTCTTCCAGTGTTTGAGGGGCTCTGTAATGACCCAGGGTGGGATACAAAAGCAACACAGTCACAAAGACAGGTGTAGTCCCTTTAATTCCTTCAACTTGGCTTCAGTGGTCCAATTATTGACTGGAGAGAAAAAAAAAACTCCCCCACAAACAGTTGCAAAAAGGAAGAAATTCCATTCAAACTCAAAGTACATATAAATTATAAATAGAAAAATAAACAACACAAACCACACTGAAGAATTAATGAGACAAGGCAGGATAAGGGCTTGAAGACGTCCACAGATATCAAAATACACACACTGGGAAGGACGCCAGAACTCAGATAAGAACCGATAGACTAAAATTATTTCCATGCTTTGCTTCCAGCACTGGGACATGTGCAGTTTGTCCTTTTAAACACTCCTCCCAGCTGCAGCCCATGAAGGGGATCAAGGCCCTTTCCTCCCTCATAGACCACACCATTCACGTTTCTCCCTTATCCGCTCCTCCCTGTGTGCCCTAGGATGAAGCGAGGATGGGCCTGGGTCTTCCTCTGAATGCCCAGCCGGCCTGTGCCCTTCCCCAGTTTCCTCCACAACCTCCGGAGTCACATTCCCACTCTCTATCAGCTGTTCTTCCTCTTCCTCTGAGTCAGATTCTAACAGGGGCATGACAGACTCCTACAAAGAGGAGGGGGGTCAACCTATTCTCCACAGCACCTTGAAGGCAAGACAGGAGGCAACTGATGGACACTAATCAAGGAGAGAAGCAACCTGGAATTAAGGAGAACTTTCCTAATGATGAGAACAATCAATCAAAGGAGCAGATTGCCTTCAGAAGTTATGGATGCTCCTTCACTGGAGGTTTTGAAGAAAAGTCTTCTGCATCCAAGGTCCCTTCCAACGTTATTCTATGTTCTAAGACCTTGTGGAGCCATCAACTAACCCAATTTTCCACCTGAAAGAACTTGAGGTTCATCACAACCTCAAGACCCTCCTTTGGGTCTTTTAAGCACCAAGGTGGCATGGCGGCTTTGCAGCACCCCTCATGGGAGCAAACAGGGGGGATTATTTTGTCTATGATCAGACCATGTCCATGGATAGTAAAAACACAGGTGGCGGTTGGGTGCAAACAGTTTATTTTATTTCTGCCTTTCACAAAGTTAAAATTCCTGATTTATGTTCCTTGTTCCCGGCCTGTCAGAGCTGATAGAAGCATTTACAGCTTAAGACTCTTAGCTCTGCAATGCTCCAAAGGACACTTGAAGTGCTTCTACTCAGACGATTAAACTAGCCCTGCTAAGGCACCCACAACTGTGTGGAAAACTTCGCTCAAATGTCACTGTGCACTGTGGGGTGCACGGCTAACTCACAGTTCAATGCAAAGTGTTTCCTTACTAAGAATGACGATAGGTAGTTCTCGGCTTACAACAATTGAGGGCAACCTTTCTGTTGCTAAGCGAGACCTTGGTTAAGTGAGTTTTGCCCCATTTTACAACCTCCTGTCATGCCCCTGTTGGAGTCTGATTCCAAGGGCGGGGGGGTGTTGAACAGCTGACAGGAAGTGGGGGTGGTGGCTCCAGTGGCTGTGGAGGAAACTGGGGAAGGGCACAGTCCGGCTGGGCATTCAGAGGAAGACCCAGGCCCACCCTTCTTCATCCTAGGGCATTCAGGGAGGAATGGAGAAGGGAGCAACGTGAGTTGTGGCTTATGGGGGAGAAAAGGGCCCTGATTCCCTCCATTAGCTGCAGCTGGGAAAACAGGATTTAAAAAGGGCGTTTGCGCACAGAACCTTGCTGGAAGCAAAGTGTGCATTATCTTCTTTTTGTCCAGTCTTATCTGGGTTCTGGCATCCTCCCCACTATGTGTGTTTCGTTATCTTTTAAAGTCTGCAATTCCTTATCCTGCCTTGTCTCATTAATTGCCACAGTGTGGTTTGTATTGGTATTTATTGATCATCTATATTTACTTTGGGTTTGAGTTCAGACTGAATTTCTTCCCTTTAAAGACTGTTCTTGGGAGAGTTTTTTCTCCAGCCGATGATAACTGGACATTGGAGGCCAAGTTGGAGGAATTAAAGGGACTTTACGTACTTTTGTGACTTTGTTGCTTTAGTGCCAGGCCCCTTTGGGTCATCACACCTTCCTTGCCACTGTTGTTAAGTGAATCACTACAGCTAAGTGAGTCACATGGTTGATAATTGAATCTGGCTTCCTCATTGGCTTTGCTTAACAGAATAACAGAGTTGGAAGGGACCTTGGAGGTCTTCTAGTCCAACCCCTTGCTCAAGCAGGACACTTTATGGCATTTCAGACAAATGGTTGTCCAGTCTCTTCTTAAAAACTTCCAGTGATGGAGCACCCACAACGTCACACTACAACCACTGGCTTGGTGGGCATGGCTTGGTGGGCATTGCTTGGTGGGGGTGGCTTGTTAGGTGTGGCAGGGGAAGGATATGCCAGTATATTCATGAACTGGACTAGAGCATGGTAACAAGGTCAGCCAATGAATAGGCATAGCAACTAAGTCAGCCAATGAGGACTGTTTGGAAACTGAAACTAGAAGTAGCCTAGGCTGGAAACTGAAACTAGAAATAGTCTAGGCGTGGCTCTATGTTAACCTCTGCAACTCTGCAGCTATGGTTGAAGCTCTGAGAGTCTGTCTATTGAAGATGAAACTAACTTGCTTGCTGAAAACTGGAGTCTGCTCTGAACTTGCCACATGTTTCTGTTTGAGTTTGTTCCATGTTGGAGAGAAATCTACAACTGGTTTGTAAAATCTACTTGTTATGTTTATAAAGAAGTCAAATGAAGCGTCAGCCATCTGTGTTTATTTTTCTGGTGCAGAATTATCACTGCCAAACTCTCAATGGGATACTGCTAAAATCTCCATTCCCTCCTCACTCCTGGGGAAGGTTACTGCAGAATCCCCATTCCCTCCCCACCTCACTAACCTGCTTTCCTGCTCCGTTCTCCTGTGCAGGGCAACCAAAGAAGACCCAGCCAATCAGCTGGGACCCAGGAGGCAGAGAACAGAGGGGGGGCGGGGCCAGCCAGAGGTAGTATTTGCCGGTTCTCCAAACTACTCAAAATTTCCACTACTGGTTCTGTAAAACTGGTTCGAACCGGCTGAATTCCACCTCTGCACAAAGGGCCTCTCATTTGTGTTTGCTCTTTGCCCAACTCCATAGGTCTTTATGTTCTCGGGGACACACACACACGCGCACACACCTACTCTCTTTTGTTGTTTGTGTTGTATAATGGGCATTGTGCTCAGAGAGCTCCTACTCTCAAAAGAAGACGAACAATTGTGCTTCCAGCCATTCTCTGTCTCCTTAATGGATTCCTCGTGACGAGAAGAAGATGGATGGGGCCATCACGAGTGAAAGAGGGTGACATCACCGGGGGAATCGATAAATCTTTGGGGATATGGCAGGGCAATTAGATAATTAGAACCCTATCAAGAAGGACCAATGAATGATAGGGATTCATTTATATAAGAATGGCTAAGGAATAAGGAAACACAGCTTTCCGTTTCTGCCTGGACAGATTTACGGATTGTACGATCTCAAGTTCGTCTTTCTTCTTCTTTTCTTTCTTCTTCTCACGTTTAAGCCTTCAGTCCTTAAGCATAGTGTCCTGAATGACAAGGCAGTCCTCGATTTACGACCACAAGGGAGCCCCCACATTTCCAAGTTGCTAAGCGAAACGCTGGTCAAGCGAGCTTCATCCCATTTTACGGCTTTCCTTGCTGCGGTTGTTTAGTGAATTGCCACAGTTTTTCAGTTAGTCGAATGGCTGTTAAGTGAATCTGGCCTCCTGTCATGCCCCATAAAACATTTTATATAGGTTTTCCTTATACGATGTGGCCAATATTTTTTTGTGTGTGTCTCTCCCATAAAGTTTGCCATTTATCCAAATTAATATCGTATCCAACATTTTTAGCCCATGCCAGCATCATTTCTTTTACCTGTTGTTCCTCTAGCTTATAGTCCAGTAAGAATCTATAAATTTATTCAATAACGTTTTTGTAAAAAAAAACAAAGCAAAACAAAAACCCTTGCATTTCTTTAGAGAATTTTGTCTATTTTCACAAACCTGGACAATGCACTCTATAGATTAGATGCCCGTTAATGCCAAGAAATTATTGCGTTGTACGCAGCATTCGCAAAGCAGAGTACACAGTTTTAATAAAAGGAAATAGTGGGAGAAAAAAATAAATAAACCCAGCCCTGAATGTACACAAAAGATACTCACACCCAGCACATAACTTTGGAAAGCAGACGTGTGGGACATTTATCTGAGGGCTCTCGTTCCGCTCCACAAAAAAACAAAAAAAAACCAAATCCATAAACCTGTGCAACAAATCTTTGCAAAACCCTTACCTGTCACAATCTGTTGTCCAGTTAATCCCACCGGTACCATTCCTAGGTTATTCATTGCGGTCGCCCAGGCTGATGGATCAGTGACTGACATGTTAAATTGCGCCGTGTCTATAGCTATGTTCCCCAAGCCATCAGCTGCTGATGGGAGAGAAAACATATTTTGATCAGCAAGATGACCAGATGGGTCAGTGGGCAAACTAGAGAAATCTCTTCCATTCTTGCAGTGCTGTTATTTCAGAACGTATCTTCCCCCCTCTCGCCATTCTCGTTCTCATCATCTACGGGGGAAAATATGCCGTGGCAACCACAAAGCAAAAAAAAAAAAAAACCAAAAAAAAAAAAATCCAATATATACAATGTCTGTTGAGACATAACCCAATAAAGGGCAAAGGTTCCTATGGAAACAAATTCCCAAGGACACTGATAGGGTTTTGCGAGAATAATGAATTTAGTGTGGCAAGGAACCGAGGGGCACTTGAAAACTTCACCTCTGCTGTGTGTTTCTGACTGCAGGCCCCTCTGGCAGATTTCACGCCTGTGCCAAAATCTAGTTTTCTTTTTCTTTTCTTTTTTTCCCGGCTTCTGTACGACTCAGTATCGTTTATGCTGGAATAGCACCACACAAATGTTTCTCAGGGGTAATAGGATGAATTTGAGCTAGGCAGGACTTAGAAAATTGGAAGGAAATGGATATCAAATCAGCCAGGCGTATCCCACGTTCTGGGCAAGATCCAGAAAATATTAACCTCCCATCCTGACCTCCAAGTGAACTAATGCAATTGTGGTATGTAAGGTACCCCAAATTTAATCGTCTATGGAGATTCTCATCCATCTAGGTCATGACTGTCCCAAAGGAGCTTTTGCAAAAGACAACTGGACTTTGTTTTTGTTTTTTCTTGAAGATGTTTTGCTTCTCATCCAAGAGGCTTCCTCAGTTCTGATTTAACAGTGGAGGATGGAAGGATTTATATCGCTCGCAGTTATCTGGTTGTTAGGTCTCCCTCTGAGAGTCACTGAGGCCACTTGGAGAGTTTATCTGGTTATCTGTCCAAGTGGCCTCAATGACTCTCAGCGGGAGACCTAACAACCAGATGACTGTGAGGAATATAAATCCTTCCATCCTCCATTGTTAAGTCAGAACTGAAGAAGCTTCTGAGATGAGAAGTGAAATGTCTTCGAGGAAAAACAAAGCCCGTTTGCTTTTTGCAAAAAGGAACTTTGGGACGAATGCAATTCTTTTTTAAAACAACAATAATAAAATAGACATGCAACCGGAACTATCAAACAGACATTCACCTGTGCCCATGGTTCCGTTGGGTATTTCTCTCAAACGTTGTCCTGGCGTACATTGACTTCTTCATTTGCAAATATATTAACAGCTGGAGAGGCGAAAAGTTCTCTCCATTCCCAGGTCCTGGATCCACTTTTAGTGCGGTATGCTTTGGAAGGGGAAAAAAGGAGAAAAAGAAAGAAAGAAAAGAGTCAGGAATTGAACATTATTTTAAAACCGTTCTTCCTGGCGAACTTTGCCAGATGGATAGGCATAGCTTTCCAGAGGAACCTCAAGGGTAGCCCCGCTCAGGACATCAAAATGGATATTACGCCGGTGGAGGTTCCCGCTCAATGAGAACAAAACTGTCCTGCTACATAAACTCTGGTGTAATGTTTTGCCTCTGCTTAAACCCTCCAGTCTTTCAGTTTTATCAGCTGCTGCACAGCTGCTTTTCCAACCCAGCTTCTGCTGGGAGGACCGACTTAAGACTGGAAATGCCTTCTTTAAAAAGTTAAAAATTAATTGATATTGAAAGGCCGAAGAAACAACTTCATTCTGGATTATGTTTCTGGGTACAAAAACGAAAAAAATAAGGCAGGCATACAGAAAGGGGGTGGGTGGGAGTTACCTTGATGCATTTTCAAGCTAAGAAATGGGTTTTTATTTATTTGCAAAGTAGCATGCCATCCCTTGGTATCTTAAAAATCATGGTCAAGGCAAGAGAGTTAAAAACAGTTTCTCTAAAGGTTTAAAGGTGGGTCATTTAGCTCTTCTCCTTGTCTTTTGAAGTGGGGGGGGGACTGCAATAACTTAAAGCACATTCAAAGGATAATGGGTTCTGTGTTATCAATGCAAACTTAATTTATAGTGATCGGCAGTCTTCCGATAAATAGCTTACATTCAGCAGGGCTGGCACCCCAAAATTCCAGAGATGTTATTTGATATCACTAGTTACTTTATACTACCGTATTTTAATTCATAAAAGATGGAAGGGTCAGAAGTGTGTTTTTTACTCCCAACTTGAGAATGTCTCTCTATTGATATTAAGAGATATAATAATAATAATAATAATAATAATAATAATAATAATAACAACAACAACAACAACAACAACAACAACAACAGCAACATAATATTGACATTCTCAAGATATAATAATGTGATCACATGGGTTAAGGCTCTCAAACATATATCCCAAGGAGTGTTATATATACATTATATGTTATTATGATAGAAGAGAAAGTGAGAGACAGCTGATAAATAAAGATATAGAGAGAAAGACAGGTAGGCAGAAAAAGATTGATAGATGGATGGATGGACGGACGATAGGATAGGATAGGATAGGATAGAATAGAATAGAATAGAATAGAATAGAATAGAATAGAATAGTTGGGAGGGACCTTGGAGGTCTTTTAGTCCAAACCCTGATTAGACAGGAAACCTTATATCAAAAAGATATAGATCGATGGATAAATGGATGGATGGATGGATGGATGGATGGGTGATAGATAGGTAGGTAGGTAGGAGGTAGATAGGTAGGTAGATAGATAGATAGATAGATAGATAGATAGATAGATAGATAGATAGATAGATAGAAAGAAATGGATTGATAGAAATATGTTTTATATATGAAAGTATTGTGTTGAAAATAAGAGATTCTCTCTCTGTGTTTGCTTGGGGAATTCTAGATTTTGTTTTCAAAGTCCCTGCTTCGCATGAATCTCTTTCAAACATCTGCCGCAACAGAAGTGCCTGAAAAGAAGTTATATGCAAACAGTGGCAGAGTTCGTTTGTTTAAGAAAATAACTTTATACTGGGAAAATATGGACTGAAGAGGAAACTCGGTATACCGAAGAGTGGACGAAGCATAGTTGGGATTTAATCAGGCAAAGCCTTGCCCGATGTCCATAGACAATGTACACAATTTTCTACAGATTTTATTTTATGTGACAAGAAACGAGGAAACACAATGCAAAACCAACTTTGATGAAGCAAAGCAACCTCTTGACGTTAACCCAAAGATGCTTTTTCTCAAAGGACAACTGGACTTTCTATTTGTTGTTTTTTCCTGGATTTTTTTTTTTGCTTCTCATCCAAGAAGCTTCTTCATATCTTGATGTTCATGTTTTCTTGATGTTGAAGTTCTCCAAAGCAAAATCACCCATTATATACTGTGATCCTCACTGACACAAACAGATCATGGTTGTGGCCCCTTCCTCCACCAAAGTTCCATTGGATTGGATATGTGATAAGTCACAGATCATAAATCACCATAATCCATAAGATACAAACAACAAGCGATCAATCATCAGACACCAATGGGAGACGGTAGTAGGAAAGATGAGAAGATGAGAAAAATGAGAAGGATAATAACAATATAGCCACGCTACATAAATATGGCTCAACTGCATTAGTCTCCCATTTTGGGAGAATCAAAAATTGCAAACAGAAACCAAAGAAGGGGGAAAATAGTATTTTTTTTTCCCAGTCCCAAAAAAGAAAAAAATTGAGTTTGGAAGATCTACGTGGCCGGTGTTAATGATGATTTCTTAATGCTAGTAAGGCTAATTTACATCAGAGAATGAATGACACACAAGGATTCTGCTACGAAAGCTGTCGCTGATCCAAAGACCCAAGAAAAGAAAGCAGCTGGCCACACCGACAAATGAAACAAGGAGTTGCACTGGCAGATAATCCTGACTACTCTCTCTTTTTATTCTGCCGGAATGAATACAGGTTGGTTCCCTAATTGCTCTTTTCTCATTGCAACCAATTTTGCAATAATAGCTCACGACCTTGTGAGAAATCCAGGGTTATTGTTGTTGTTTTGGTCTGGCTGAAGAGTTTAGAATACCTCTAGTAGGGGAAGAAATAACTGGAATCCTGGTATTTTTGGTATTCCGCTATTTATGGAAAAGTAAAATGCTTTCTGGATCAGGGTTTGATTTTAAGCATGCCTTTCCTATTTCTTTAAAACTCTGGAGAATTCTTTTTTTTTCTTTTCTTTTTTACTGCAAGCAGACCAGAGTCTGTGATTGGTAGGGCCATAAATCATGTTAAGAAAGTCATAAATAAATGCCTCTTGCCTACACAGCATTACCAGGCATCATAGGGGCTTTCCCTCTGAAAATTAAAGTTTGTTAAATCGCCTAAAACTCCACTCCTGAAATGTGGAGTTGTGTATGTCCTTGAGCCAAAAAAAAAGTAAAACAAAAAATAAAGACTCAAATCAACCTAGCTATTTATTTATATGGAAAGAAGGTTCTTCAGTGGGCTTCGTATGTGGCTTGAGTTTAGTTCTCCAATGCATATTATATTATTCTTTCTTTTTGTGCTATATATTTGCAATTGCTTAGATCAAGCCCCTAATATTCTCCTATTTATCTAGGAACATATACAACCCACAGAAAAATAAATCTTGTGGCTTATTTGATGCATCTTTCCCTTCTCTTCTTATATAGGTACTACAGAGAAATGGTGTAAAATGAGTGTAAATGTATAAAATAAAAAATAGCATTCGGGAGGGAGTTAAACTGTTCTCCCACAATAAACGGTCTTGGGAGATTGGAAAGCTACTATGATTTAACTTGGAGCATGGATGTCCTTGTGGACTACATTACTCACAATGCTTTACTATTGGTCAGGCTGGATACCAGGGCCTAGCTCAGAATAAACTTAAATCAATTTGCTGCACAAAAAAGTATCTGTTCATATTTTAATAATCTGTCAATGCAAAGAACCAATGTGAGCATTCTGCAACATGCACAAGATCAAATGTAACTAGAATAACAGAGTAGGAAAGGACCTTGGAGACCTCTTCTAGTCTAACCCCCTTCTTCTTATGATCCAAACCTGGTTCCAAGGAAGCAAACACGAAACAAAGGTAACAGCACAACCTTTTAATGTTTCTTTACGAATCCCGTTCCTTCACGGGTAAAAGGCTGCTTCAAACCAATTAGCTCCAATAAGAAAGAGCCTCGCCAAGGTTTTGCAAAGGCTGCCAAGAATATCAGATAAAGTTATTTAAGCAATAATTCAAACACAAAGAGTCTCCAAACACCAACCAAGATATTCCGAACGTCCACCAGGCTCAAGTGCAAAAACTTCTTTGCTTCCTGCAAAGAACTCCGGTTTCTCAGCTGGCTTTTATCTCTTAAGGGAGGAGCCATGACCTTGCAGCCTTACTCCCAAGTCGCCCGTGCTACTTCAGCTACTCTTTCCTTCGAGCAGCCTTGCGTGCATGCACAGCACTGGGCACAGGCTCCTCGGTGAACTCTTCATTACTGCTGCCAGCCTCCACAATCTCCAAAGGCCCCCATTCCACTCCCTGATGGTCCTGGTCCCATCCCTGCATCACCCGCAGGCCCCTCATCTGAGTCCTCGCTCTCTGAGACCTCAACCATCCTCACCTCCTGCCAGCGAACCACAACACTGCTCAAGTAGGAGATCCTATACCATTCCAGACAAATAGTTGTCCAGTCTCTTCTTAAAAACCTCCAGTGTTGGAGCACCTACAAGTTATGAAGACAAACCAGTCCGCTGGTTTATTGTTCTAACTGTTAGGAAATTTCTCCTTAGTTCTAGGTTGCTTCCTTCCTTGATTAGCTTCCATCTGTTGTTTCTTCTCCTGCTTTCAGGTGCTTTGGACAATAAGTTGACCCCCTCCTCTCTGTGGCAGCCCCTCAAATATTGGAAGGCTGCTCTCATGTCTCCCCTGCTCCTTTTCTTCATTAGACTAGACATACCCAATTCTTGCAACTGTTCATCATATGTTTTAGTCTCCAGTCTCCTAATCATTCTGGTTGCTCTTCTCTGCACCCTTTCTAGAGTCTCAATATCTGTTGTGGTTAGCCGGCAGCAGGTGCGGACAGCTGAGGAGAGTGAGGACTCAGATGAGGGGCCAGGATCATTAGGGAGTGGAGTGCTGCCTTCAGAGATTGTGGGGGCTGGCAGCAGCGATGAGGAGGTTCCCGAGGAGCCTGTGCCAAGTGCGCATGCACGAAGGATTGCTCACAGGAAAGAGCAGCTGCAGCAGCATGGGTGACTCGGGAGTAAGGCTGCAAGGTAATGGCCCCTCCTTCAAGAAGATAAAAGCCAGCTGTGAATCGGACGTTCTTTGCAGGAAGCAAAAACGTTTTGAAACTCGAGCCTCATGGGCATTGCAGTATCTTAGTTGGTATTTGAAGGCTCTTGTGTTGTAAAGTATTTCTTATCTGTTATTCTTGGCAGCCTCACACAGTTTTGGTGAGGCTCGTGCTTATCAAAGTTAATTAGCTTGCAGCAGCCTTTTAACCGGAGATTCATAAAAATCATTAAAAGGTTTCTGTTCCCTTTGGTTCACGCTTGTTTTATTGGAAAAGGGTTTGGGTCAGAACAATATCTTTTCATATGTGTTTATCTTTTTAACATTGTATTTATATGTCGTTGTTTATATAGCTACACATACGAGATAAGGCAACCCCAAAACTAAAATAAATAAATAAATACAATAGGAGATCATCACAGCAATTGTAACACAGAAGAGAAATTGAAATTTCAGTAGACTATTATGATCCAAGCTGGAGATACTATTTCATGTCTTATCTACAAAGGAATCAAACTTTACAGAGAGAAGAAAAACTTTGGAAGAAGCAGAATGGATCATCAGAAGAGACAGAAAAAGTCCCAGTGGAACTGAATGACAACAGAGCCTCTATATCATTCATCTTCTGACATTTGACGTGCTTCACCATTATGTGAAAAAAAGAAAGCTCTAGAAATATTGAGGTTGTCAAATCTATGTTGTAAGATAATCTGACTGTTTAGCTGCAAATTTTTGAAACGCCCAAGCAAGAAGCAAGGAAAAATGTGAAAACTGTCAAAGGGGAAAGAAAGCTTCCTACCCTGGCTCTTTCAGAAATAAGAGGCAATGAACTAGGTTGCAGGTGACATCACACCAAGGAACAACGTGGTAATGTTACTCAGAAACAACACTGCTAAAGATGTGCTCGCCTACAACCGAATAAATGTCAGGATTATATAGATCAGTGATGGCGAACCTTCTTGTTGTGGTGTGCCAAAAGCGGGTGAATGCGTGCAGTGCAATCCCCCATCCCCCCTGCACATGCGTGCACAATCCTGCCACCCCCTTACCTGCACTGCACATGTGTGTGCCTCCCAGCTGATTTTCGGCCCGTTTAGAGTAGAATACCTTTATTCTCATTGCATTCCACAAATACAATAAAATTTGAAAGCTACTCCAGCACAGTGACCCAAACACCACATCACAATCATGCTACAGAGTATTTAAATAATAATAATAATAATAATAATAATAATAATAATAATAATAATAATAATAATAATAATAAGAAGGAGAAGGAGAAGAAGAAGAAGAAGAAGAAGAAGAAGAAGAAGAAGAAGAAGAAGAAGAAGAAGAAGAAGAAGAAGACGACTAAATCACAAATGCACTGTTTGGTTCAAGACCATTACTGCCTT
Source organism: Pseudonaja textilis (assembly GCF_049901715.1). Taxonomy (NCBI): domain Eukaryota; kingdom Metazoa; phylum Chordata; class Lepidosauria; order Squamata; family Elapidae; genus Pseudonaja; species Pseudonaja textilis. The sequence goes on from NC_141997.1 coordinate 50,945,762, forward strand.
GGCAAAGAAACTGTTTTTCAATCTATTAGTCCTCATTTTAAGACACCTATATCGCCTGCCTGATGGTAACAGATTGAAATATGAGTGTCCAGGAAGAGAACAGTCTGTGGAGATTTTTAATGCTCCCGGGGCCTCGAGGGAAGCCTCTGCGGCCTTTGGAGGCCGAAAAATGGGCCTGTTTCTGCGGCTTCCCTCGGACCCCCAGGAGGGTGAAAACGGCCTCTCCCAGGCTCCAAGGGCCCTCTGGAGGCTGAAACGGGCACTTCCGGTATTTCCAGAAGACCCGTGTTTTTGGCCTCCCAAGGCTGCAGAGGTTTCCCTCGAGCCTCTGGGAGGCCGAAAAAGAACTCAAACGAGCCGAAAATCAGCTGGGAGGCACACGCATGCACAGCGCAGGTAAGTTTGGCTGGGGCTCACATGCCCACACAAATGGCTGTGCGTGCCACCTGTGGCACGCATGCGATAGGTTTGCCATCACGGATACAGATCCATCTTAGTGGTTATCCGGCAACAGCCCTGTTATATAAGCGCACACTTCAACTACAACTACAAGGTGAAAAAAAGATTGTGGCAAATCGAAAGAGGTGCTGAATTCAACAGCTGGAAGGATGTACTGCTGACCACGAGTGATCAAGAATAAGGTGACCAACGTTTTTACAATGAGAAGGAGGACACAAATAAATTGAAGAAAAAAAACCAAAGCCTCTTGTGCGTGACGCACTCTTTCAAAACAATTCTCCTGTGTGGAGTGCATGCGTCTCATAATCGCTTCTCGGCGCACTGTACCGAGCCTTGACGAAGCGTCATGTCAAATACAAATATATCACATCACACACAACAGATTGGATCAGCATCAATCAAATACGGAGATTTACAGATTAGTCTTCAAAGATCAAAAAGGAGGACATGTAAGAGGACACTTTTCGAGGGAGGACAGAACTTACAAAAGAAGGACTGTCCTCCCTAAAGGAGGACGGTTGGTCACCTTATCAAGAAGTAAAAGTTGGAGAAATGGAGAAACTGGAATTATCGGAAGAATTGGGTTGTATAAACATGGTAACATAGGTGACAGATTGAATGAATTTTGTGCAGAGTATTCTCTGCTTATGTCTGTGGAGATTCACAGTCATCTAGGACATGGTTGTCCCAAAGGTGTTTTTTCAAAATTTTGTTTTTTCCTTGAAGACATTTCGCTTCTCATCGAAAAAGCTTCTTCAGTTCTGAGTGAATGGTGGAGGATGGAAGGATTTATATTCCTTGCAGGAATCTGGTCATTAGCACTACCTCTGAGTGCTACATTAAGATTGAACAGCCCTTCCCTCAATCAAAGAGGAGGAATACAACACCACCTACTTCCTGTTTACAACATAGTCCTTTTAATAGTTGCAAGAAGGTTCCACATCCATTTGCACTGCTCATGTGATCCCAAGGGCACAGATAGACTTCCGAGTGGCCTCAACAACTCTCAAAGAGAGTACTAACAACCAGATGACTGCAAGGAATGTAAATCCTCCCTTCCTCCACTATCCAGTCAGAATTAAAGAAGCTTCTTCAATGAGAAGTGAAACGTCTTCAAGGAAAAACAAAGAAAGTCCAGTTGCCTCTTGAAAAAGCACGTCTGCGACATGTTCTCTGTTTATCACCAAACATACTATAAGCAATATAAATGTAGATCTTAAGAAGAGACATCCATTTATTGGACAATGTAAGACGCAAACGTTGTGCGTAATGAGAAAGAAAAAAAATCATTAGAATTAGAATTCTTTTATTGGCCAAGTGTGATTGGACACACAAGGAAAGGCAATTCAGCCATTCAGGATAATTCCAGATGTTGATTGTGGAATGCACCATATATTATTGGAGTCCAAACACTGAAAATTAAGGAGAGTGGATATGCCACAAATATTTGTCATGGGAAACATTCAGTCAGAATGTAAAATTAAGAATGTAAAAAGTCCATATGCTCATTTAATGCAAAAAGGAGATGGCAAACAATGAGAAAAATAATCTGCTGGGAATTTCAAAGATGGAAAGATTCAAATAGCTTTCAGAAGAAGCTATCATGATAATGAGAGGAAAAACTGAGAATAAAAGTCTTGGGTAACCACAAGAAGAAGGTGTAATAAATGAACGTAGACTCGACGTGAAGCAAGAAAAGATATCTTAATCCAGAACGTTAGCAAATAGCGGGGAAAATAACAAGAAAAGAAATATGGGCTGTTTTTAAAAAGAGCAGAGAAACCATGGGAAAAATAGAAGTAAAGTAAATAAACATGGAATCAATCTCTGGGAGAAAATTAATTAAAAGAAGAGGCTCAAACTGAAGGTCACAAGAAGAAAATAACAAAAATGTTTGCAGCAGGAAAATAGTTTCAGAGACCAAATCTCAAGTCCAACAAAGGAGAATATTCATAGCTCAGGCTTGGAACCAGGAGTCCTTAATGCTTCCTGAGCGTAGTTGGGTTTTTGCAGATGTTTTATTAGTCTAGACTAGCACTGATGATGTTCCCTAGTTGGGTAATGAAATGTCTGCAAGAAAACAACCAAGCTCAGAGAGCATGAAGGACCCCACAGTCCTCCTATTTTTCCTCCTCTTCCTCTTCCGTTCCTCCTCCTCCTCCTCTCCAAAACCCCCACACCCTTCTAGCACTGATGATGTTACATAGTTGGGTAATGAAACATCTGTAAGAAAAGTATCAAGCTCAGAGAGCACCAAGAACCCCTCCTCCTCCTCCTCCTCCTCCTCCTCCTCCTCCTCCTCCTCCTCCTCCTCCTCCTCCTCCTCAAACCCCCCTCCCTTCTAGCACTGATGATGTTACCTAGTTTGGGTAATGAAACATCTGCAAGAAAACAACCAAGTTCAGAGAGCACCAAGGACCCTACGGCCCTTTTATTCTTCTTCCACTTCCACTTCCACTTCCACTTCCACTTCCTCCTCTTCCCCCTCCCCCTCCTCCACACAAGCCCCACTCCCTTCTTGCACTGATGATGTTTCCTAGTTTGGGTAATGAAACGTCTGCAAGAAGCCAGTAAGTTCAGAGAGCTCTGAGGACTCCACAGTCTTTCTCTTCCTCTTCCACTTCCTCTTCTTCCTCCTCCTCTCCTCCACTCTCTTCTAGCACTGATGATGTTACCTAGTAAAGGACCCTTTCCTACTAATAAAAGTTGGTTCCCAGGCTGATAACCATTATAAGCTCTGGATGCAGTGCGCCGGGAAGGTAAAGAAGAGGTTAAACCAGGGGAGGAAGGCAGTGACAAACTTCGACAAGACCATGATTCGTGGCAACAGGAATGAGAGTCATGGTCCTTCTAGGAATAATCCACGGCTGGACGTTGAAAAACATCAGAAAGAAAGATAACAGCTCAGGATACGGTGCCTAGGCTACGGACGTCAAGGAGCACCTATCCATCAGCCCTTGACCAAATCCAGAGTGATTGCTCCCTTGAGGAATGGATCAGCAGCAGAAACTCAAAATATTTTTAGGTGTGAGGCCAGCATGGATTCAAACACTGACGCTTGGCAAGTTTGGGAAATAAAGGAGACCAACAGGCAAGAGAGAGAAATGCAATTAAGAAGGTCACTGGAGTATCAATAGTCCTTGACTGACCATTTGCTTAGTCAAAGTTACAACAGCCCTACAAAAGTTGTCAGAGTATATTCATGAACTGGACTAGAGCATGGTAACAAGGTCAGCCAATGAATAGGCATAGCAACTAAGTCAGCCAATGAGGACTGTTTGGAAACTGAAACTAGAAGTAGCCTAGGCATGGCTCTATATTAAGCTCTGCAGCTCTGTAGCTATGTTGAGTTCTGAGTCTGTCTATGGAAAATGAAACGGGTTCTCTCCTCTGCTGTGTGTCTTGCTTGCTTGCTGAAAAGTTGAGTTGCTGTTCTGCTCTGAACCTGTAACACGTCTGCTTCTTGTTTGAGTTTGCTCCATGTTGGAGAAATCTACAACAGGTATTGTAAAATCCACTTTATGTGTTTATAAAGAAGTTAAATGAAGCTTCAGTCATCTGTGTTTACTTTTCTGGTGCTGAATTTACATTGCGATACACAGAACAAAAGTGACTTAGGACAATTTTTAATGATCGCCCTTGGGTCACGTGCTCAAAATTAAGAGGCTGGGCAACTGGCATGGACTTATGATGGTTGCAGTGTCCTGAGTCATGTGGTCCCCTTTTGTGACCTTCAGAGAAAGCCAAGTCGAGGGGGAAGCCAGATTTACTTAACAACCCTGTTCCTCCCTTAACAACTGCAGAGGTTCATTTAACAATGATGGACAAGCAAGGTCGCAAAATGAGGCAACACTGACTCGACGGTTGTCTCACTCCGCAATGGGATTTTTGGGGGCTCAATTGTGGTCGTTGAGTCGAGGGCTTGCTGTACAGTATCTTTCAACATGTCATCGTAGGGGAGAGGTCAAGATTGAGGTTGTCCATACTCGATTGATACTAGATTGTGCAGAAATGGATAGATTGGCCTTGAAAATTAAACAGAAAGAAGATCCAGAATATTATCAACCATGGAATCTATTTTACCAGTGGTTGAAAAAAAAAGGGAGGGCAGAGATTGAGAATGTAAATTTGTACTGTTAAGTAAATTAAATACCCAGACAACCTGATGTTTAATAAGCACTAAGAAATGTATTGAATAGAAAAATCAATAAAATAATAATAATATATAAAAAAGAGAGAGAAACAAGGGATGCAGAAGACCTCTAAAGCCATTGAGGGAGACTCCCGGAGACAAGTGGACGCCCAATGATATTACGCTGCCTGCTCCTGTATCCATGATTGATCTTCTAATTCCCACTCTCCCTATAAGTAATAAGCAGGTCTCTTAGCAACCATTCCAGCTGGCCTGAAGAAGCAAGCAGCAAATTTGGCCTGTTTCCTGGATTCTCGTGGTCAACCTCCTACGTGATTCAACGTTGCTCACCGGATCCATCCGTGACGTACTCGATCCCTTGCAAAGGGAAAGGATTCCAGGGGAAGCTTCTTCCAAGCATAGGGGAAACATCCTGCCTGGGAGTGCTGTTGGAAGAAGCTGAATGAAATGGCTGCTTCATGACCCCTGGGGGGCCTATGGATTCCTCTTGCAGTGCGTAAATCAGGGCCTGAGCTATTCTGTGCAGCCGCTGCCACCAGGGAGGTAGCAGGAAGGTCCTCTGGGCATGCATTATTTTGGGCAAAGAATATTAGCTGCTTGGTTCTTGATACGTTGCCTTGGGGAGTCTGGATTAAGATGAGAGAGAAGGGAGGGAGGGGGAAGGAGAGAGGAGAAGAGAGAGGAGAAGGGAGAGGAGTGGAGAGGGAGGACAGAAGGGAAGGGAGAGGAGAGGAGAGGGAGGATAGAAGGGAAGGGAGAGGAGAGGATAAGGGGTGGGAATGGGTGGGTAGGGTAAGGGGAGAAGAGAGGAGAGGGAGAATAGAGGGGAGGGGAGAGGAGAGGAGAAGAGAGGGAGGATAGAAGGGAAGGGAGAGGTGAGGAAAGGGAGGATAGAGGGGAAAAGAGAGGAGAGGAGAAAGGGTGGGAAGGGGTGGGGAGGGTAAGGGGAGAGAAGAGGAAGAATAGAGGGGAAGGGAGAAGAAAAGAAGAGAAGAGAAGAGGAGAGGAGAGGAGAGGAGAGCAGGACAGGACAGGACAGGACAGAAGAAAAGAGAAGAAAAAGCTCATATCTTTATTTGGGATGTTTTAGACACTGAATACTTCGTTCCATAATTGAAAGACTAACTCATAGCTCTAAGCAAGCTGTCGAGAAATTAGAAAAATCAGTAGACCGTTTGTCAGTTCAAGCAAAGCTCAAAAGTTCCTGAGAAAAAGGCACATTTTTCCAAGATACTGAAGGACCAAGTGACTATTCTATTTTTTTAAAAAAAACTGTATATTTGGAGCATAATACATAAACCAGACTTCCTTCAGGAAGCAAACCACAGGAAGGCTCACAAATCTTAAAAGAACACCAGTGATCTATAAGATAAACGACTGGTCCACTGAGACAGACCTTTCAATGGGATAATCTGGCAATATTTCAAACTTGGCCCACATCATGGATGACCAACCGATGCTGTTCACAAGCTGCGAATGTGGGTTTGTTAGTTTGTTTGTTTGCATCAAACAATCAGCTGCATCCAAGCTAAACCCCTCTGAATAAATAGCTGAAACTATAGTAAAATTCAGTGAAATGTTAGGGAAATCCAATGTGGTGATCACAAAATCATCTTCAGTACAAAATAAGTGCAACAATAATACATTTTGAAAAATAATCTAGACAGGGAAAAAGCATTATGCCCCAGTGGGCTGAAAGAAGCCAATTCAGCCATGGTTCATATAGAAAATATCACTGTATCTCTTTCCATTTTTTTTCCCATTCTGTCAAGAAGTTGTTTTCAACATGGCAATCACTCCTTTATCTTGGAAGGAAAAGACACTCATTAAAGAAATATGGAATGGAATGGAACAGAATATAGAGTAGAGTAGAGTAGAGTAGAGTAGAGTAGAGTAGAGTAGAGTAGAGTAGAGTAGAGTAGAGTGAATAGAATAGAATAGAATAGAATAGAATAGAATAGAAATAGAATAGAAAGAGAAGAGAAGAGAAGAGAAGAGAAGAGAAGAGAAGAGAAGAGAAGAGAAGAGAAGAGAAGAGAAGAGAATTCTTTCTTGGCCAAATGTGATTGGACACACAAGGAATTTCTCTTGGTGCAAATGCTCTCAGTGTACATAAAAGAAAAGATACATTCATCAAGAGTCAAGAATCATCAGGTACAACACTTAGTGATAGTAATAGGGTCCAATAGAGTAGAGTAGAGTAGAGTGAATAGAATAGAATAGAATAGAACAGAACAGAACAGAACAGAATCTTAAAAAACCCCAAGGGAGGCAAATCATTTCACTGATTAATTGTTTTAACTGTCAGGAAATAGGTTGATCCCTTCTTCTTTGTGGCACCCCCTCAAATATTAAAGCGCTGCTATCATGTCACCCCTGGTCCTTCTTTTCATTAAACTAGACATATCCAATTCCAGCAGTTCTTCATCTTTGTTGCTCTTCTCTGCACTCTTTCTCGAGTCTCAACGTCTTTTTTACATCGTGGTAACCAAAACCGGATGCCATATTCCAAGTGTAGTTTGACCAAGGCATTATAAAGTGGTATCAACACTTCACATCATCTTGATTCTATCCTTCTGTTAACGCAGCCTAGGATTGCATTGCCTTTTTGGGGGCAGCTGCAGCACACGTCCGGCTCATATTTAACCAATTGTCGACTAGGACAACAAGATGCCTCTAGCAGTTACTACCGTTGAGCCAGGTGCCTGAGAGATGCAAAAACGTTCGGGTAACACCTGTGTCTCCTGTTCTAAACTTCATGTGTAAAATGTTCTAGATCAAAAAGGACAATGGGTTTGGGTAAATGTTTCTTTTTCTTGCTAGATAAATATTTTCTACAAACATCTAGCAATGCTACTCTAATGACATCACCAACGATCAAATATAATATGCGGACCATTAAAAAAACATGTCAAGCATCCAACTCTCACATGGCCTCTTTGTCATTCTTGCCTAAGTGTGCATTATATTTATTGCTTATTCCCTTGAAAATAAATCTGCAATGGAACTACTGTAAATATCTCTAAATGCAAAGATAGCAGCTTCTAACTAGCGGAGGAATTAACCAGGGCTTTTTTTTTTTCATTCATTCATGCAAAACAGCTGTGCTGTTTTACACATGGTGCAGCAAAAATGTATTTTGGGGGATCCAGCAACAAAAATATGGTGTTACAAAGTCTTTGAAGGTTTAATGTCTTTGTTCTACTCTGTTTTTCTCTTTTAGAGCTATGAACATCACCACAATTTTTAACACGGTTGCTAGGGAGGGCGCATTGATTTGCCTTCTACTTCCCACGGTGTTTTGTCAACAAATCTTACGTTTCTATAATTGGAAAGAGAAAAATTCTAATATATTTTGAACTAAGATGTTTCTGTTCAGGGAGATTTTGCCCACTGGAAGTAAACAGGCTTTCTTGGCATTAAGGATTTTGTCGGAGTTTTATCAAAACTCTTGCCTTTTTTTTCATGTGCATTGTTACCATTGTGACCATTTCAGCTTTTTTATTTTTTGACCCTGGATTTTGCATCCTGCATTTCCTAATGTTGCCCTGAAACAAAGATCTTCAAGGCAAATGTTTCCTTGATTTTTCCTTGCATATTATCATCTGCCAAATTAAATTTGGTATCTCGTTGGAAGCTTGGATGTCTTGGGACATCCTTGCTTTTATATATAAACAGAGGGAAAGAATCAAGATTGTGTGACGTGTTAATACAACTTTATAAGGGCTTGGTAAGGCCACACTTGGAATCCTGCATCCAGTTTTGATTGCCATGACGTAAAAAAGACGTTGAGACTTTAGAAAGAGTGCAGAGAAGAGCAACAAAGATGATTAGGGGACTGGAAACTAAAACATGAAGCAACAGGATTTGGGTATGGCTAGAGAAAAGAAGGATAGAGAGGACACGATAGCAGGACTAGAGAGGACATGATAGCAGTATTTGAGGGGCTGCCACAAAAAGGAGATGGTCAATTTATTTTCCAAAGCACTTGAAGGCAGGACAAGAAACCACGGATGGAAAGTAACCAAGGAGAGAAGCAACCTAGAACTAGGGAGGGATTTCCTGACAGAACAATTAATCAGTGGAACAACTTGCCTCCAGTGGAAGAGGACTGAAGAGAACCATCACACTGGACACATTGGAGTCTTTCATGCATTCTTCTACCAACCACAACGTCCACAAGTCTCTGAGATGCCATCTGAGTTGCCCAAGAAATTGAATCCTGTGAGAACATGTCTCAAAAGTGCCTTTCTTGAGTTGCCTTTCAAAAACAAAAACAAGAAAACCACCCGTGGGACAACATAATTTGGATCATGGAGGATCTCCATAGACAAACCTCAGAGAACTTTGTCTCCAGAAGCTAGTTTTTGATCTTCTATCATCTTTTGGTGTTAGAAATGATGTAGAAAGTTCAACGAGAAGCTGGCTCTCAAGAGCAATGTTCCTCACTTTAGATGGGTGGCCAATCTTGAAATAAAAGGTGGGACCCTTTGGTAAATTAATTACCTGAGTTCCAACATTCCAACACCTTGACACCCACCGCCCCCAACCATGTTCTGGGTTAAGGCACTTACAAGAGGAACTTACTCCAAAATGTAATTCCCGTAAGCTAACAACTTGTTCTCCTTCAGACATATTTTGAGAGTCGTAAACATCATGTTAGTTACTCTTTAAACATTATGCAGCATTATGAGTAAAGCATTTTGCCTCTAGCTAGTAAAAGTGCATGACTTTAACGTTGTTTATTTTTAATGACAACTTTTTCAACCCAGTTCTCTTAGGATGAAATGGGATGGGTGTGGGTGTGTGTATGAATCAGGGGTTTGGGTTACTTTCCACAACCCTTGATCATGCCTTAATCAAGATCATATTATTCTTCTCATCCTTCCTATTACCTATTTCCTTTTCTACTTATGACTATAACCTTGTGACTTGTAGCCTTATGATTTATATTGTTTTATTTAGTTTCCTAGTATGGTTTATGTTGACTGGTTATTTAGTATCCTATGACTCTAACAGATGCATCTTATGATTCATAATGAATGTATTTATGATGACCATGATCATGATTTATCACTTATATCTTTTATGTACACCAAAAGCTTATGCACCGAAGACAAATTCCTTGTGTGTCCAATCATGCTTGCTCAATTAAGAATTCTATTCTAATCTGTTCTATTCTATTCTATTCTATTCTATTCTATTCTACTCTACTCTACTCTACTCTACTCTACACTATTCATTTTCCAATATTCTACTCTATCCTCTCTTATCCTATATTCCATTACTCCATTCCATTCCATTCCAATCCAATATTCTATTCTATTCTATTCTATTCTATTCTATTCTATTCTATTCTATTCTATTCTATTCTACTCACTCTACTCTACTCATTTTCCAATATTCTACTCTATCCTCTCTTATCCTATATTCCATTACTCCATTCCATTCCATTCCATTCCAATCCAATCCAATATTCTATTCTATTCTATTCTGTTCTGTTCTGTTCTGTTCTGTTCTGTTCTGTTCTGTTCTACTCTACTCTACTCTACTCTACTCTACTCTACTCTACTCTACTCTACTCTACTCTACTCTATATTCTATTCTACTCTATTCTCTTCTATTATCAAAGGAATTAGACAATAGTGGTCTGCCAACAAACTGCCCAGCAGTCATAAAGGGACATATTATTATCCTGGTACATATTTCCCTCCAATTTTGAGGTACAGGTAGTCCATGACTTACAATACTTGATGGTTTTTCCCTCACTTTAAACCCTGATCAAAATTCCCAAGTTCTAAGCCAGCTCAGATTTTTTTTATTCTCCTCCTCCTCCTCCTCCTCCTCCTCCTCCTCCTCCTCCTCCTCCTCCTCCTCCTCCTCCTCCTCCTCCTCCTCCTCCTCCTCTTCTTGAAGTTGCCATGGAAATATTTTTGGAAGGTGTCCATACCTTCGTTTGGAGGAAACGAAGAAAGTTGTTCAAATAGATGCGTCCCGGTGAGTAAATGCATAAATAAATATAGGAGTAAACAGCCCTCAAGGAACCTCGACGCCAGATACTTTAAAGTGTTCGGGGCGGGGGGGTGGGGGGGATGAAAAGAGAAAGCGTTGCTTAGAGTCAGCTCCCACTGAGCTGCGCACAGCTTGGTGCCCTGCTTAAAATGTTCTGCGCTATAGGCCACCCTTTCTGTGGGCCATTAGCTTGCCACCAGTTTCCCTCTGGCCCCACTGCGCCCTGATGCGCCGGCGCACGGAGTAAGAAGTCTCTGACACATAAATAGAAAAATATTTTAAATGAGCTGCTGGATCACATGGGGTGTGTGTTTTTTTTTTTTTCTTCCTCCCGGGCAAGCTATTTTAATTTTCTTTCCTTTTCTTTTTTTTTTGCAGCAATCAAATCTCATCAGTGACGGTTGAGAGGGAATGAGAGCTTCTGGCCTTCAGGAACCACCAGCGCTGCACTTGATTCCTCATCAAGACAGGGGAACTTTGAGGAAGCTGGGCGAGGCCACAAGGAAAGGTCCGTTCAATGGAGGCCGTTCTTACGGCCGCTGGGTTTGGCAAAAGGCCTCAAGACATGTCCGTGTTAGAAATGCTCCTTTCGGGTTGAAAGGAATATATATTATCAGCTGTAGACTATGTGTTCCGGCAAAGGCTTCCGGAGACAGTAACAAACACACACTAGTCCCAAAAACCTTTTGTTTTATTTCAATGGCTGTGAATTATATTCACCCACAGCCCGTCATCAGTCCCAAAAAGTTTGTGACTAGTCCAACAGAAGTTCTGCCACAGTCCTTCAGGATAAGGCTGATAAGCACCCACCTTTATCTCCCCTGAAATGTTGCCAAGGACTAAATTGCCAATTAGTTGTACGAGGCCAAATGGAGCACAAAGTCCACACAGAGCTTCAAGATTTCAAACTGACCAGAATGAACAAAGTTGCTTCCTGCAAAAGGCTCGTGTCCCTTTGCTCCTCCTTTATGTCTTATGGGAGGGGCCAATCACCTCCAAGCCTTACTGTCGCGTCGTCCCTTTTGTCTTAACTGTTCTTGCCTTCTGGCAGCTCTGTGCATGCACACACTGGGAATGGGCTGCCCTTGTTCCTCTGCCTTGCTGCTGTCAGATTCTGGAGGCTCCAGAGTCAGCACCCCACTCCCAGATAGCCCTGGCCCCACCTCTCTATCGGACACAGAACCCTCATCCAAGCCCTCCCCAGACTCCAGGACCGGCCCTGTTTCTCCGGCCCCTGTTCCTCCAACTCTGCTGCCAGCTCTGCAGGCCGCCTGCAGACCACAACACAATGATATGTTGCAAATGATGCTAGAAATTCGGTTTGGTATAGTGGTTGAAGGCACCAGGCTAGAAACCAGGAGTCTGATAGTTCTAGTACATGCCTCAGGCATGAAGCCAACTGGGTGAGCTTGGGCCAGTCACACGCTCTCGGCCCTAGGAAGGGCACAGTGGTATAGTAGTTTGGTATAGTGGTTGAAGGCACCTGGACACCAGGAGACTGAGAGTTCTAGTATGTGCCTTAGCCATGAAGCCAATTAGGTGCTGGGCAAGGCACTTCCTCTCAGCCCAAGCGGCTGAATCTTGATCATGTGATCAATCATGTGATGTTTGTAAAACATTCCTAAGTCACTTTTTCTTTAGCGGCGTTGTCATTTCAGATGGTCTCTAAATGAATTATTGTAAGTCAAGGACTGCCTGTAATTCCAATATTAAATTAAACCTACCCTTGGGAAGAATCCAAGGCAGCAACCATGCAGCGTCCCCAATATTAAATGTGTAATAATGTTTTAAATGAGCAGCCTCTGAACCACTCGCGAATCGACACAATGCCCCTGAGAAATGCGTGCCTTTCATCCACCGCCTTCCAAGCACCTTTGTGAGTCAAAACTGCCTCTGAAAAAGAATTCTCTCTTTTGCTATGCATTAATTTTCACAGTCAGGTAATTTCCATGTCTCCTGCAAGGCAGGCAGGCGGGCAGGCCTAAGAGAAATATTTGAAACAAGCAAACCGTTCTCCATAACAACGGAGACGCCAAGAAAGAAAAGGCCGTGGAACGCTTTGAAGCTCGACTTTCACCTTTCTAATCCATTATCGGCCGTCCAGGTAGTCCTCAACTTACTGTGTGGTTCTCTGGCAACCTGTGCAGAGGGCAGCGGAATCGGACAGTAGGGAAGGAACGAGGACCAGTCCTGGAGTCTGGGGAGGACTCAGACATTGGTCCTGCGTCCGATGCAGAGATGGGGCCAGGACCATCTGGGAGTTGTGTGCTGACTCCAGAGACTCCAGAGTCTGGCAGCAGCAAGGCAGAGGAACAAGGGGAGCATGTTCCCAATGCGCGTGTGCACAGAGCTGCTAGAAGCCAGAGCAGTTGAGATAAAAGGGGTGACTCGGGAGTAAGGCTTGGAGGTGATTGCCTCTCCCATAAGGTATAAAGGAGGAACAAAGGTAGAGAAACCTTTGCAGGATGCAAAGTCGTTCGCTCTGTTCGGATTAAACTTTGAAGCTCTGTGTGGACTTCGTACTCCGTTTGGCTTTTTACAGTTCATTTGGCACTTTAGTTGTTGGCAGCAATTCAGAGGAGAGAAAGGTGGGTGCTTATCTCGAGGGACTGTTTGGGACTCATTACAGGCTGGGAATGAACATAATTCCCAGCCGTTGAAATAAAAGAAGAGTTGTTTGGACGAAGCGTGTGCTTAATTACGGTCTCAGGAAGCCTGGGTCAGAACACTTACAAGACTTCATTTAGCGACAGTTCAAAGGAGGGGTGGACTTCAAACATTTTAGCAATGGGTTTTCTCTACCCAGTTGCTGGGTGGGCATGGCCATGGTGGGCGTGGCCTAGTTGGCCTCTTGCACCATGGCCTGGAGGGGGCATTTTTGTCCTCCCCGGGTTCTGGAGGCTTTCCTTGAACCTCCAGAAGGCCCGTTTTTCATCCTCCCTGAGTCTCCGTGTGCACCCTGCACTTCCCGGCATCCAAAATGGGCCACGTGGGGACTTCTGGCAGAGTGTCGGGCCCGACAACTTACCCAAGTGCCAGAACCCAACGAACAGGCTGGCGGTCTTGAGGAGCCTGTCGGCGAGTCCGGCATCGTGGTGGAGCTGAGGCCATGTGATGCCAGCGTTCCAGACACCGTTCTGTTTGGCGGCGTTTGGGGAGACGTGTCAGCAGATCCGGGATCACAGATGGAGAACTCAGTTGTTGAGCGGCGACACGGCGGCTTGCTCCATTGTTCTCTGCTTGTTGCTGGAGCAGCGTGAGAGTCATGGGCAAACAGCGTGGGTGTGAGGGGAGTACCGTAAGTGAAGACAGGGTAGATTAGATGCGGGGTGGCGGCGCCGGGACTTAGCATATAGGTAGATGTTAGATAGGTGTGGCCGATTAGGAATGGGGTGAAGGCACGAGGGATTAGGAAATGGGTCGATGTCAGGTTTAGTGGGTGGTGGTGGATAAAAGCAGCGTTGGGAGTTGGCAGCTCTTAATGCTGACTTTACATGGAGTACCATTGTTGTGGCTTCTGTTCATGATTGGGAAAACAGCAATAAACTGTCATCCCGCCATAGTACTTGTGAGTAACGTGGTTTATTGTAAAAAGTATCCAGAGACCAACAGAGGGGCAGGGTGGGGGTCATCCAGGAGTGGGAATTGGGGGGGTTCTCTGAACTGCACAGAATCTTAGGGGTGCTCTTAAACCCCTGCAAACCCCCAGCAGTGCCACCCCTGGTTCAAAGTTACAATGGCTCTGCGAATTGTGGTTTATGACTGTTTTTCACAGCGACAACCGTTATGGCATCCCCGTGGTCGTGATCAAAACTCAAAGGCTTGGCAACTGGCATGGACCCATGACAGTTGCAGTGTCCCGGGGGCCACGTGATCCCCTTTTGCGACCTTCCGAGGAGCCAACTCAATAGATGAGCCTGATTCGCTTCATGACTAGTTTACTGATTAATGAAGTGCAGTGATGTTACGTAACAACTGTAGCAAGGATGGTCGTAAAACAGGGCAAAACTCGCTTAAGAACTGTCTCAGTTAGCAACAGGAATTTTGGGCTCCGTTGTGGTCATATGTCGGAGGCATTATGTTTTTTAAAAATTAAATTTAATTCATTTCATATTTTTTAAATTAAAATAAAATTAATTGTAAATTAAATGGTTTCTTTTTTAAAAAATTAAGCTTTCCTTGCCATTTCTGTCTGCGCTTCTTCCCTTCTTGAGAATGAACGATACATCATCTCCAGAATATGATTCGGTCATCTTAACTTCCTCCTGCTGTCTCTCCCACCTACAATTTACAGAGCAATGGGATTTGCATCGCCTAAGAAAAACCCGGTATTTCCATGCAAACATTACCGCTTCCTACCGCCAACCTGCCCAGCGAACATAAAAGAGCATTTTTTTTAAACCGCTGCTGGCAGCGTTGCAAAAAGCATCAATATTTTAAACTTCTCTTCCTGACGCGTCTTTTGAATGCATGCATCACGCCGATTGCTGTATCTATGTGGGGTCTCTGCAAATGGACTCTGCAAATTTTGGAAAGATAAAAAGATGAAAGGAAAATCAGCAGGGAAGGCAAGTGGCACAGACGATAGATAGATAGATAGATAGATAGATAGATAGATAGATAGATAGATAGATAGATAGATAGATAGATAGATAGATAGATAGAATAGATGATAGGCAGAGAGGGAAAGATGATAGGTAGGTAGGAGATGGATGGATAGACGATAGACAATAGATGGATAGAGACACATGATCAATACACAGATTAGATAGAGATAGATAGATAGATAGATAGATAGATAGATAGATAGATAGATAGATAGATAATGATAGATAGGCAGATTATAGATACATAGATATAGATATAGATAGATGATAGATAGATAGATAGATAGATAGATAGATAGATAGATAGATAGATAGATAGATAGATAGATTATAGATACACAGAGATAGATGATAAATAGATGATAGATAGATACACATACATACATACATACATACATAATAGCTAGCTAGCTAGACAGACAGACAGACACACATGCACACACACACACACACACAGAGAGAGAGAGAGAGAGAGAGAGAGAGAGAGAGACAGAGACAGAGACAGAGACAGAGACAGAGACAGAGACAGAGAGACAGACATTGAGGTAACAGGCACAAATAAGGTATTTGTTTCCCACTAACACTTTAATTAAGTTGCAGTTTTCTCTGCAGTGGATAAGGCATTAAGCACCAGATTAGATTGCTATCAAAGGGATTAGACAAAATCTGGAAGAAACTGGGGAATTGGTAACTCCTGACTTCTGTGCTGGGCTTGTAGGTGCAGTAGAAATGCCAGTTTTTGAAAGGTTAGAGTAGACCACGAATCCACGAATCGTATCTTCTTTTGATTCAATGATTGGATCGAAATTGATGCTAATTTGAAATACAAGTAGTCCTCTATTTAACTGATCTAATTTTAGATACAGGTAATCCTTGATTTCATTTAGCGACTATTCGAAGTTACAACAACACTGGGGGGAAAAAGTGACTGGGGACGGTTTTTCACACTTACAACCGATGCAGCATCCCCGTTTGCATGTGATCCAAGTTCAGAAGCTTGGCAACCGACTCCCTGTTACGACGGCTGCCGTGTCCCAAGGTCACCCGATCCCCAAACAAACAATACTAACTTAAAGGCTGCAGGGATTCGCTTACCAAATTCTGGCAAGAAAAGTCGCAAAACGAGCCAAAACTCACTTAGCCACTGTCTCGCTTAGCCACGGCCATTTTGGGCTCCATTGTGGTCCTAAAAAGAAGATTGCCTCCTGTAAATGTATTGTGTCAAGAACAGGACACAAGAGAACAGGGAAGTGGAAAGCAATTCTTGCCTGAGGGAAAGAAACGGGTCGAAGGTGCAACTAATTCCAAGAGAAATAATAGCGCGAGTTCTCCAATTGTCACATGAGGCTTCAACTCTGAACTCTAACTGATCTCTGACCAGTAAAATACACATTTGGGAAATTAATATCATATGCTTGGAGGCATGAAGTTCTCAAAAGATCCCCTGATATTTATCCAACACTAGCTCGATACCCACGTGCTTCTCTATGCAACTATGTGGTCGGGCTTAGTTTTGGGGCAGGAAAATAAGCGGGGGAAAAAATTCTGCCTCTGCCTACCAGCGTCCATCGGTATTCACCTGGCTAGCGTCCTGTCAGTGTGTGAGAGAGTTGAGGGCGGTTTGGAAACTGAAAGGAGTATTTGCTGGGGGAGCAAGAAGGAGACAGCAAGGAGCCTGTTAGCTCAACTGTGCGATACTAAAGCTGTGAAACTGAAACTCCTCTCCTCTGCTTGTGTTTTGCGTTTGGGAGGGATTTCTTTCCAGGTGGGGAGGGGGAGTAGAACTCCTTAGCATCAGAGAGTGTTAATAATAATAATAATAATATAGGAAATACTACAGCTATGGTGGTCATTTGGAAAAAGCCTTTCTTAGTGGGCACCTAGAAGCCAAGAGGAACATACGGGACAAATTTCAAGTTTGTAGGCTTTACGGTTCTGGAGATTTTGTGATGATGTGTGAGTGGTATTTCGCTTTTAGATAGATAGATAGATAGATAGATAGATAGATAGATAGATAGATAGATAGATAGATAGATAGATAGATAGACAGACAGACAGACAGACAGACAGATAGATAGGTAGATAGATAGATAGGTAGATAGGTAGATAGATAGATAATTATTATTGCAGAATGGTCCTGGGTGCAAAAAAATAATACAAGGAGGAGAAGCAGGAAAGGAGTAAATAAAAGAGTGACTTATCACAGCTTTACAGTAAATGCTCTTCCAACCTACAGTCCATGGCATTCCTTCTCTTGCCTGGTCTACCTTGAAGGGGTGACATTTACGTAGCTCTGTCTTCCTTGACCTGGTCCATGGCCAGTTGGACTTGACATAAAACTTGAGGACTGCCCCACCTTCTTCCAAAATGAATTCCTTCAAGCCGAGTTTCTTTCAGTGTTTTAAAATTTTTCACCTTGTCAGTTGTTTATGAGATAAATCTATTGAGAAATTCATTTCAGATTAACGGAGTTGGAAGGGACCTTGGAGGTCATCTAGTCCAATCCCCCACCCAAGCAAGGGACCCTACACCATTTCTGACAAATGGCTGTCCAATCATTTCTTGAAAGCCTCCAGTGATGAAGCTCCCACAACTTCTGAAGGCAACTTCTGTTCCATGGATTGATTGTTCTCACTGTCAGAAAAAATATCTTTATTTCCAAGATAAATCTCTCCTTGATCAATTTCCATCCATTATTCCTTGTCTGGCCTTCAGG
Source organism: Pseudonaja textilis (assembly GCF_049901715.1). NCBI lineage: Eukaryota > Metazoa > Chordata > Lepidosauria > Squamata > Elapidae > Pseudonaja > Pseudonaja textilis. Next base: position 50,963,709 of record NC_141997.1, read on the forward strand.
GGCTTTGGAAAATAGCTTGACCCGCCCCTCCTCTTTGTGGCAGCCCCTCAAATATTAGAAGATGCTCTCCTGTTTTCCCTGGTCCTTCTCTTCACTAGACTAGCCAGGCCCAGTTCCTGCAACTGTTCTTCATATGTTTTAGCCTCCAGTCCCCTCATCATCCTGGTTGCTCTTCTCTGCACTCTTTCCAGAGTCTCAACATCTTTTTTTATACTGTGTTGACCAAAACTGGATGCAGTACTCTAGGTGTGGCCTTACTAAGGCTTTATCAAGTAGCTTTAGTACCTCCCTTGATCTTGATTGTATCCCTCTGTTAATGCAATTTAGGATTGTTAATGGAAATTAGAATTCACTTCTGTCTCTTCCGTGGTTTATGTCTCTGCTTCTTCCCAACCATTTCCAAATTCTCCCCAATCTCTTTAGAAGGTTGTTTATGGCTTTTAGTGTTATGCATATGTGTTACTTATTTTATTTGCTTATGTTATCATCCATGGGAAGTTTGGGAGGAAGTGAGTCCAATGATATACAAACACTAATGAGCAAAAAACAAACGAACATGCAGGGGTTAGGAGAAACACCCATGCAATTAAAAGAAAAAAGAAAAACCCAAATCCACGAGGCAAGCAGAACTAGGAAAAGCTTCAGCTCCATTTAATTTTATCTATTTCCTAAGAACTGTAAAAATTACATTTGCATATTTTACTGCCTGAAAGTTGCCGTTCTGTATGGTATCAAAAGGCAGCTATGATATCACACGGACTGAGTTTCAAACTGCATGAAGAAATTTGTCTCATAAATATTTTGCAGTCAACTCTGAATTGTTTTAATATTTTTTGTGTTTTAAAGCAAGGTTGCTCCAACGCAGCTAGGTTTAGACCCACTGAAATACAAATAATTGCAATACATGCAAACTGATCTGAGTTGGAGCATTTCTGTGCTAGTAAACATGGTCCAGCTCAGATCACTGTGCATTTATCTCTTCCGAATGCCACCATCAGTCATATTTTACAGTTGGAAGAAGCTCTTCTGGAAGGCAAATGGTCTAATTCCTTAAAACCTTTCTGTCCTCCAGGGACATGTTATTCACCCAAATATTTCTGTTTTTTAAGTTCCTTATGAATAAAATCCCTTTCTACATTTAGGCAGGAAAAATCAAATGCACAGGTACAGTAAGTATGGTACCTTGCTCAATAGTAGTAACTATGAGAGGAGTCTTGGAAGTCTTGGAGAATTAGAGAGTTGGAAGGAAACTTGGAGGTCTTCTAGTCTAACCCCCTGCTTAGGCAGGAAACATGACACCACTTCAGACAAATGGTTATCCAACATCTTTTTAAAAACTTCCAGTGTTGGAGCATTCACAACCTCTGGAGGCAAGTTGTTCCACTGATTAATTGTTCTAACTGTCAGGAAATTTCTCCTTAGTTCTAAACTGCTAAAATAAGTCCCATAATTTCAATCAAACAGTGTATTGTCTGGGTACTTTGTTTAAGTACTTCAACAAATCTCCTTTATAACACTTGTCCTTTTTGTATCCCCATGTTTCTAACTTCTGTTTTTATTATCTAACCATTGGTAGAATAGAATAAAATAGAATAGAATAGAACAGAATGGAATGGAACGGAACGGAGTGGAGTGGAGCAGAGTGGAATGAAATAGATAATGAAATATAGAATAGAATAAAGAATAGAAGAGAATAAAGAAGAGAAGAGAAGAGAAGAGAAGAGAAGAGAAGAGAAGAGAAGAGAAGAGAAGAGAAGAGATAATGGAATATAGAATAGAATAGAATAGAATAGAATAGAATAGAATAGATTCTATTCTATTATCTATTCAGTAGAATAGAATAGAATAGAATAGAATAGAATAGAATAGAATAGAATAGAATAACAGAGTTGGAAGGGACCTTGAAGGTCTTCTAGTCCAACCCCCTGCTTAGGCAGGAAACCCTACACCACTTCAGACAAATGGTTATCCAACATCTTCTTAAAAACTTTCAGTGTTGGAGTATTCGTAACTTCTGGAGGCAAGTTGTTCCACTGATTAATTGTTCTAACTGTCAGGAAATTTCTCCTTAGTTCTAAGTTGCTAAAATAAGTCCCATATCAAAAAAAAAAAACACCTCCATTCAGTTCCTTATTTTTCCTTAATTATAAGCGTTAATCTGTCCATTTCTGCACATTCTAATATTTTTTTAATTACACTCTCATGTGTCGGGATCTCTTCGCTTTTCCATTGTTGTGCAAATACAACTCTGGCTGCAGTTAGTACATGTAAAATCAAATGTGTGTGTGTGTGTGTGTGTGTGTGTGTGTGTGTGTATTCCTTTTGTCGTACTTTTGCAGTAGAATGCCAACAAAATATTTCTGATTTTAAATCTATCTGCTGCTTCCCTTTTTATGACTTTCTGACATCCAAAGTCACCAGGGAAGCCAGATACACTTAAGAACTGTGTGACTAACTTAAAACCTGCAGTGATTCACTTAACAACGGTGGCAAGGAAGGTCGTAAAATGGGTGGGGAGAATTCACTTAATAAATGTTTCACTTAGATACAGAAATTTGGGGGCCATAAGTTAAGAACAACCTGTAGAAAAAAAAAGAACTTTTCCTTATACACAATATTAAAAAAAAAAAAAAAACAGAGCAGTCTAACATTACCGTCCATATATAGCAAAAACCTGACAAGAATTCAGCCGTGATATTAAGACATGATTATTTTCCTGAGCTGAATGTCTCAAGCAGATTCTGAAAAGCTCAAGGAAAAGGCCATTGCTCTAAAATTATACATATGTATACACACACACACACACACACACACAAACTACGAAACTATGTGGCCGGGCTTCGTTTTCTGGCGAGGAAAATAAGGGGGAGAAAATTCTGCCTCTGCCTACCAGCATCCATCGGTATTCATTTGGCTAGCGTCCTGTCAGTGTGTGAGAGAGAGTTGAGGGCTGTTTGGAAACTGAAACGGTATTTGCTGTGTGAGCAAGGAGGAGACAGCAAGGAGCCTGGGCATGGCTTAGCTCAACTGTTCTGCACTAAAGCTACTTAGTGCTCTGAAAGTGAAACTAAAACTCCTCTCCTCTGCTTGTGTTTTGCATTTGGAAGAGATTTCTTTTCAGGTGGGGAGGGGGAGTAGAACTGCTTAGCATCAGAGCGTAATAATAATAATAATAATGCTCTAATGGTCATTTGGAAAAATCCTTTCTTAGTGAGCATCTAGAAGCTAAGAGGAACATATGGGCCAAATTTCAAGTTTGTAGGCTTTACGGTTCTGGAGATGATGATGATGTGTGAGTGGCATTTTGCTTTTATACACACACACACACACACACTCACTCACTCACACCCGGGAAAGTAGCTTGGCCTGAAGGAATTCAGTTAATTATTATTTGTGATGGAGAAACACGCCACACGCAGCAGACTTTCCGAGAGTAAGGGAAAAAAAAAATAAAGAGCACAGCGCTACAAAGGCAGAAAAATTAACCAGAAGCCTGCTAGCTAAGAACCCTTTTTTAAAAAATAAAATAAAAAGAAAAATCAAATTACTCATCTATCCAGGCTTTCAAGTTCACAAGGGAAGAGGGGGGAAAATAGAGCATCTTTTACAGCGCGAAAATAACTACATTGGGAGGTTTCCAGTCTAAATTGATCAACTGTCTTTTTTAAAAAAACCTCTCGCAAAAAAAATTTCCCATTAGCCAGTCGGACTAGAGAGGACCTATAATTGAAATATAGGTGTCACCATGCCATGAATTCGCCCTGAATAATCCGTTCCTTTTTAATCCATTCGCTAATTAAAAGCATTGGGAACGGAAGTCTCAGCAGAGGTGATGTTTGATGTATTAAAAAGAAATGGGAGATAGTCAAAATGAAAGCGACTGGCTCACAGTTGGGTGGAGTTCCATCGCCTCTTTCCCACTTTCCATTATCCTCAAAATAGGACACCTAAAGAAACATTAAAAAAAATAACAATTGTGTTTTTTAGCTCTGAGCTCGAGTGGTGAAAATGGGTTCTTAATCTTCATGGCTCTGTCTGATCCAACTTGAAAAAGAACCCGTTTCCTTTCACCGTTGGCTAATTTCAGGTAGTCCTCAACTTTATAACGGTTCATTTTAGTGACCATTGAAAGTTATAACGGCACTGAAAAGGATGACTTATGACCAGTTTTCGCATTCGTAATCATTGCGAAGTGGAGGAGAAGGGGAGGAGAGAAGAGAGGAGGGGAGAGGAGGAGAGGAAAAAAGAGGAGAGGAGAGGGGGAAAGAGGAAGGAGAAGAGACGATGGGAGGAGACGAGAGGAGAAGAGAAGGGAGGAGGAGAGGGAATGAGAGGAGAGGAGAAAAGAGGAGGAGAGGAGAAGCGAAAAGACTAACAGAGTTGGAAGGGACCTTGGAGGTCTTCTAGTCCAACCCCCTGCTTAGGTGGAGGACCTTATACCATTTCAGACAAGTGTCTGTCCAATCTCTTCTTAAAAACTTCCAGTGTTGGAGCATTCATGACTTCTTAAGATGTTCTATTTCCCCAGAACCCTCCTGGCTTTTTTCTTCTTCTTCCTCTCTCGAATCTTGAGTTTCTTCATCTCTTTCGGGTCAAGTCCTTTTGCCGAAGCTTTTAAAGATTTCCAAAGTGGCTTTTTCCCTGCCTCCGTTGTCCCAAGGGGATCACTCAGGATATGTGCCCTAATTCTGACATTTCCATTTCCAAATTCTTAGGAAAGTTTTTTTTTTTTTGTCTTCTTCTCCAGGACAAAGAATGTGGACTTTTTTTTTTTTATCTTAGCCCTTGTGTTCTCTTTGAAAAAACACAGACAAACTCCTATTTTGAAATAAAAGACAGAGCATGGCAGGCGGATAAATCATTTTTGTCACTGTTGTGGTAGCATAAAAATTGTAAAATTAACCATGATTGTTCCTATCAAATTAAATGACTGGACCAATCTATAATTTAAAAATTACTTCCCTGGCTGAAAAGACTATAATCACACTACAGGGAGCAAGTTAAATCGTATTTTTAAAGCACGCCGTGCCTTAACTGCCACACCAGTTAGAAAATATCAAGTCTCTTTCCTAACAATACTTGACCTTGAAGAAATATGTTTGATTAGCTCAGATTTGTAACTAAAGGCTGGGTTTGGGGACTGTTTGAATGAAGAGCATTTAAGCAGCTTGCAGCACAGGGTCATCATGGAAAAGAGAGAGAGGAAAAACATTCAGACCACAATGGTCCTAGTTAGTAATTGGATAAGACACCACCAGGAAATCTCAGTGCTATGAGTAAGGTAAAGGTTCATACATGCTAGTCGTTTCCGGCTCTAGGGGGTGGTGCTCATCTCCGTTACAAAGCCGAAGCGCCAACGCTGTCCGAAGACGTCTCCGTGGTCATGTGGCCGGCAGGATTAAATGCTAAAGGTGCACGAAACACTGTTTCCTTCCCACCAAAGTGGTCCCTATTTTTCTACTTGCATTTCTTACGTGCTTTTGAACTGCTAGGTTGGCAGAGGCTGAGTCAAAGTAACGGGAGCTCACTCGGTTATGCAGCACTGGGGATTCGAACCGCCGACCTTCCGGATCGATAAGCTCAGTGTCTTAGCCACTGAGCCACCGCGTCCCTGCTATGGGTAGACTGGGAAATTTTTTTTTTTAAAAAAGCTAACAAACCAGGTTTCTACTATAGTCAAAAAACTTGCCTGGGATATCCAGACATTAATCTTAACTCAAGGGAAGTTTTATTTAATCATTCAGCGCACACCACTGAATTTCTCCCACTTTCTAAATTTATAGAACTTCCTGGCTCTTTTGCAAGGCAGAGCAAATAATAAGCCATACTTTAATAAAAAGATATGCCACAGCTGCTTCTGGTTATGTCATTACACGACACCTGCTGCGCTTTTGGTATATAGTAAACATAATAGAAGTCCTACTTCCCGAATAAAAATAAAACATTAAAAAGAAGAAGGTCCTACTTTCTTTGCATCCCTGTGAATTATTGCTGCTTCTGAAGTCCTGTTATCTGCTTTATGTTGTCAATACTAGGAGGGGGATCAGGAGAGGGAGGAGTGGGGGAGGACAAGTTGAAAAAGAAGGAGGTGGAGAGGAAGAAGAGGGAGAGAGAGGAGGGAAGGAGAAGGGAAGGAGAAGGAGAAGGAGAGGAGAAGAAGAAGAAGAAGAAGAAGAAGAAGAAGAAGAAGAGAAGAAGAAGAAGAAGAAGAAGAAGAAGAAGAAGAAGAAGAAGAAGAAGAAGGGGAGGAGGAGGAGGAGGAGGAGGAGGAGGAGAGGAGGAGGAGGAGGAGGAGGAGGGGAAGAGCAGGAGGAGATGAAGAAGAGGAGGAGGAAGGAGGAAGAAGGAAGAAGAGGAGAAGGAAGAAGGAAGGAAGAAGACGAGGAGGAAGAAGAGGAAGGAGAAGGAGGAAAAGAGGAGGAGGAAGGAGGAAGGAGGAAGAAGAGGAGGAGGAAGAGGGGAAGGAGAAGGAGAAGAGGAAGAGGAGGAGAGGAGGAGGACATGATGTTGAAGAAGGAGGAGGAGGAGGAGGGAGGAGGAGGAGGAGGAGAAGAAGAAGAGGAAAAAGAAGAGAAGAAGAAGAAGAAGAAGAAGAAGAAGAAGAAGAAAGAAGAAGAAGAAGAAGAAGAAGAAGAAGAAGAAGAAGAAGAAGAAGAAGAGAGAGGAGGAGGAGGAGGAAAGGAGGAGGAGGAGGAGGAGGAGGAGGAGGAGGAGAAGAAGAAGAAGAAGAAGAAATAAAACAAGAAAGGAGTCAGAAAAACCGAGACAAAATGGGCAATGAAATATACGTTTTTGAAGCATTCTACCGTTTCCAACTGGTCTGCACATCGTGTTAACTCCTGGTCTCCAAGCAGCTTTGCCTATAGTAATGAACCCTCTCCTTCTCCACCCCTTATTTCAGCAAACAAACTGCCGTTTGTTGAAGCTTCTGCAGATCTCCCGAGTCCCACCAGCCCAGCCAGGTTTACAAGACTCCAGAGATACATATATTTTTTTCGGTTATTGCTCTCCAGATCATCATTTGTTGGTTCTGTTTCTTTGAAAAGGTGACAGTTAGCCAGTTTTGAAAGGTAAACCTCACAATGTCTGGGGAAATCGTTTTGGACAGGAGCTGCTTTCTCCATCCTTCCCAAAAACGGCTGTTTGTGCAGATAAGAAATATGAATGAAATTGGAAGACAGCTTGATTTCTGCAGTAGAGCCTGGCTTATTTATGGAAAAGGGGAAGAAGAAAAGAATGGGAAAGAATTGATGGGAGAAGTAATAAAGACAGACAGTTGGTTTGAAACTGAATCAGCCCTTGTGTATGTAAATCTTCCCATCCTTTTTTCCACAAACGCCTATTTTTTTTGAGAATATAGGAAAAATGGTTCCCGGGCAGACGTGGGATTCAGCTGGTTTTGACCGGTTCTAAAGAACCGGTAGTGGAAATGTTGAGTAGTTCAGAGAACCGGCCAATCCCACCTCTGACTGGCCCTGCCAATCCCATCTATTCTCTGCCTCCCATTGGCTGATTGGCAGGGTCTCCTTTGGTTGCCCTGCACAGGAGAACGGAGCTGGAAAGCAGGTTAGTGGGGTGGAGAGGGAATAGAGATTTTACACCAAATATCAAATTGAATTTAAACCAGGATTCTTCTTGTTATGAATAATTACAGGCCAATGTCCCAAAAAGATTAAGTATATGCAGTAATATTGCGTGTTTTGACAGCAGCCAGAATCGCTTTTGCACAAGTATGGAAAGGCGCTAATATCCCATCAGAAGACTTAATTATACAAAAAATATTGGAATGTGCAGAAATGGATGAGCTCAAACTGGAAATAAAGAAGATTCTGAATATTATGCAGCAAGGGATAAATGGCACGAGTGGGTTAAAAAACAGACTAAAGATGAGAAAGGATGGATTACTGTAAATAAAATAAGAGATTTTAAGAGATTGTTTGTAGAGACATGTATATAATATGACATATAAGATATATGTATTTGTGGATGAAAAATCATTGTTATGAATATAAACGTGATTTGTATTTTTGAAAATTACAATAAAAACCAATTTTTAAAAATCTAACCGTTGAGGAATCTCAGCTGTTGCTGCTAGCGTGACGTTAGGCTTGTACACACGGCAGGTCTGAAAGGAAAACAAGGAGGTTGGTTGTCCGTATTCTTATCCCAGAAGACACTGTGGTGAATTCTGCGTTGTTGCTGAGAAATTGGTGTGGCTCAGTTCCATGAAGTTACCCAGGATGGTGCTGAACTCAGAGGAGTCATTATCTTTAGGTTTGCCTCAGAGTAAACCTCTGTTTGTGTTACTCAGTCTTCTGTCCCCAAGATGCTTTTTCAAAAGGCGACTGGACTTTGTCTTGCTTTGAAGACATTTCACTTTCTCATCCAAGAAGCTTCTTCAACCCGGACTATATCACGGAATAACAGTTAGAAGGGACCTTGTAGGTCATCTAGTCCAACCCCTTGCCCAAGAAGAAGAGCCTACATCATTTCTGACAGGTGGCAGTCCAGTCTCTTCTTGAAAGCGTCCAGTGAGGAATCTCCCACAACGTCTGAAGGCAACTTCTATTCCATTGGTGGATTGTTATTGTCAGAAAAGTTTCTCCTTATTTCCGGGTTGAATCTCTCCTAGTTCAGTTTTCATCCATTGTTCCTTGCCTGGCTTTCGGGTGCTTTGGAAAATAGCTTGACCCCCCTTCCTCCTCTCTGCGGCAGCCCCTCCTCAAATATTGGAAGACTGCTATCGTGTCTCCCCCGGTCCTTCATTTCATTAAACTGGACATACACAATTCCTGCAACTGTTCTTCATATGTTTAGCCTCCAGTCCCCTAATCATCTTGGTTGCTCTTCTCTGAACTCAAAGTCTTTTTTATAGTCTGGTGACCAAAACTGCATGCAATATTCTAGGTGTGGTCTTATGGAGGCTTTACCTAGTGACATCCCTCTGTTAATGCGATTTAGGAGGGTGGAGAATGGAAGGATTTATATTCCTTGCAGTGCCCTCCTTTCTCCTGTTTACAATCTAGTCCTTTCTGCAGTTCCGTCTTCCTCCTCAGACTGAGACTCTGACAAGGGCACGACAATCTCCATTCCCTCCCCACTCCAGGGGAAGGATACTGCAAAATCCCCATTCCCTCCCCACCCCATTCACCTGCTTTCCAGCTCCTTTCTCCTGTGTAGGGAAACCAAAGCAGACCCAGCCGATCAGCTGGGACTCAGGAGGCAGGGAACAGATGGGGGAGGGGCCAGTCAGAGGTGGGATTTGCTGGTCCTCCAAACTATTCAAAATTTCTGCTCCTGGTTCTCCAGAACCGGTCAGAACCGCCTGAATACCACCTCTGAGTTAGACCCTTTGTGGGAACGTAATCATTCCAGTCTGATTCCTCTCTTAACTCCGCCTTTAGGCAATGCCTGTCCTTCTCCCACATCTTCTCATGGCCTCATATTTTCAAGCACAAAGAACAATTCTTCCTGGGATTCGTCTCTGGCTGGGCAAATTTCACCTGAAGGATATGGCGGATCGCCAAGGAATGATAAGTAAGCTTGTAATTTTACATCCTGTTGGTTTTCAAAGATTGTGGAAGAATTTTCTGTAAGATATTGTTGCCTAAGCTGAAAAGAAAAAAATGAAGCATCTCACACAATCAGAAGATAGGAGATCCCATTACAAGTTTATCAAATAAACACACTCTTAAGTCCACCATGGAAATAGTCTGGGAAGAAGAGACGCAAAAGTTACACAGCAATAAGAACACACAACTTTATAGGAAGCAAAAGTTAGAAGGAAAGACAAGAGGTTGAAAGATGGTATTAATAAGTGTGTTTAAATAATAGGAAGACTGGTAATTGAATGGCGTATTGTGACTTTGAACAACTAAAGAGGTGTCATGCCCCTGCAGGAGTCTGAATCAGAGGAGGAAGACTGATAGGGAGTGTGAGTGTGGCTCCATTGGCTGTGGAGGAAACAGGGGAAGGGCAAAGTCTGGCTGGGCAGAGCAGGGGAGAGGGAGAACAAGGGAGAGAGAGTTCAGAGGAAGACCCAGGCCCACCCCTATTCATCCAAGGTCACGCAGGGAGGAACGGAGAAGAGAGCAACGTGGGTTGCATGCTTACAGGGGAGGAAAGGGCCCTGATTCCCTCCATTAACCACACCTGGGAAGAGAGTTTAAAAGAGATGCATGGTGTCTGTTGGGAGCAAACGTTAGTTTATCTTGCGTTGACTTTGGTTATCTGTGTTTCTGGCATCTTCCCAATCGTGTTGAGATATTGCCGTTCCTTCACGTCTCAAATTCTTGCTCCTGCCCTGCCGGGTTAATTACCTCATTTTTCCTTGTTTGGGCTTATAGTTACAGTTTGTGTTGACCATGTTTTGGACTTGATTCTCTGCAGCCAAAGGCTGTTCCTGGGAGAGTTTTTCTCTAGCCAGAAGGTAACCAGGACATTGGGGGCAAAGTTGGAGCTAATAAAGGGACTCCTATCTGATTATCTGACTGGGTTGCCAGGCCCCCAGTCATAACAAGAATGAAGGACTATATCTTAATATAAACATGTGTATTAATACTAGGATTAGTAATGGTGACCTGATTAGAAGCTAGAATAAAGGTAGAAATAAGAGTGGGAATATTAGCAGATATAATTTTTATATAACAGAATATAAGTAATAATTTGATGGAAAAGATCAGAGGTGGAAAGAGGGTATTGCTATGTGTGCTTATCACGTCATTGGTATTAAAATGGAACACTGAAATATTGAATAAGTACTCAAAAACACCCATGTACGATAATACTAGAATTATATAAGTTTGATCAATATAACAACTATTACGATTATCGTTATTGATGCTCGTATCAAAATGAATTATACCCAGGGGCCACACTGTTCATGTATTTGATATCAATGTACACCAATGTACACCTAAAAAAATAAAAATCTCACACAATTTTTTTTTAAAAAAGTCAACATTTGTAAAGGAGAGGTGGAGGGTTACCAATTTGCCCCTCCCCAATTCTCTAATGCAGTGATCATTGACCAGTGGGCCGGGGACCACTGGTGGTCCATGAGGAAATTTTGGTGGTCCGCAGAGAAATGTCCCCCCCGCCAAGCAATTAATCCAGGCTACTCAGGAACACAAAGCTGAGCTGCCCACTTGGCCCACAGGAACACAAGGCTTGTGTCGCTTGCACTGTGAACAACACGAGGTAGTGAGGGGAGGGAGAAAGGGTGGAGGAGGGGAACTTGCCCCCCCTTACCCCCCACACCTGGAGTGGCCACCGGGCTGCTTCTTTCCGCTTCTTTCTTTTTCTGCTTTTGGCTGCATGCAAGGAAAACAGCAAAAGTCTTTCTTTCTCTCCTCCAAACTCTGCCAGAAATGAGTCTTTGGGACCCTGCAAGGCCTCCTGCTCCAAGAAGCTGTGTCGGCAAAGACTCATTTCTGATGGAATTTGGGGGAGAGAGGTAAAGACTTCTGCTGATTCTGCTGCTTTCCTTGCATGAAGCCAAAAGTCTCTCCTCTCTCTCCCACGCACCCGAAAACGGAGCTGGAGACGGTATCCTGCCATCCCAAATAAAGAACGATCCATCGGTAGGAAAACAGGGTGGGGGAATTTTCCTGCCGACTTTTTGGGGGGGATTTTCCCAGGGTCTCTGATCTGCAGGATTTAAAATGATGAGTTTGGTGGTCCCTGAGGTCCAAAAGCTTGGCGACCCCTGCTCTAACGTAATCCTTAATTCTGTATTTCTCAACTTTTAAGATGTGTGTTGACTTCAGCTTCCTAGAATTCCCCAGCCAGTTTGCTGAGATGGAAAAACACAGACTTAATTCTTGGCATTAAAGAAAGCCTGCATGAATTTTGCTTCTTTGATCGTACTTGACAGCTGCCAAATATAAGGGCCTTGCAGGTTGATGGATTTCTGATGTGAGTTGTTCTCCTTGGCTATTTTCTTTGGGTAGGAGGCATCCCAACGTCTGATAAACTCTTTGCCATCAATCAAGCTAACTCCCTGCAGCTTTCCTGCCTGCGTTGTATTTCTTTAGGGATATATTATATACTTTATTTTTATTTTTTTAATTTCTGCCTTGGCTGAGAAATAACTCTTAAATAGAGGCGCTTTCTGAATACTTTATATTATCTGATATCCGAATGCTGTAGAAAACAGAACACACACACAAAAAAGAGACAAATTGGTTTAGTGTTTAAGGAGCCAGGCTAAAATAAACCAGGCGACTGGGAATTCTAGTTCTGTGTTAAGATACAAAGGCAGGGGAATAACTTTGGGCCAGTCAGTCTCTCTCAGCCCTAGAAAGAAGCTGCCAGTTTCTGAATAATCTTGCCAGGAAAACTGCTCCAGGCAGCTGCCAGAAGTCAAGATTAATTCGAAGGCACCCCTAAAAAAAAAAAAAAGAAAGAAGGTTTTAAAACCCAAACTGTGCCAGCCTGTCCTACAGCGTTAAGTGAATGAACTTGAGCAAGAAGAAACCTTCAGGGTAAGAAGAAAAAAAAACTGAAATGGAGAAAATGAGTTCTCGCAATTCTTTATGGCGCCTGCATTTAAGCGAAAGGTGGATTGCTCTAAGTGGAACTAGTGGGATTATGGAGAATATCGAAATTATAATGGAAGGTTGTACTGCCGTTTAATTCGGCTTCCCTATTTATGCCCACTAACTGGGAGTTTCTTTGTAAAAGGAAAAAAGCTGGTCTCTCTCTCTCTCTCTTTTTTTTTTAAATGCATGTACAACGCATTAAAAAGTGCAGAAGTTTTGGCTGTGCGGTTGCAAATCCCACCTTGGCTCTTTTGACCTCCCTGTAGATGCCACTCTGGCTCCTCCTCCTCCCCTTTCCTTCCTTTGTTCCTTCCATCCCTCCTCCTGTTTCTCCTTCTCCTTTCTTTCCTCCTCCTCCTCCTTCCTTCCTTCCTTCTCTCCTCCTCCTCCTCCCCGCATAAGGCCACTGAGCCAAACCCACACTGCAGCCTTCTATCTCTTTATTCACAAAGACCATTCAAGCATATTTGCAAACTTCGACGCAACCTGAACATGGCAGAAGAAAGGAAGCATCAGAATAAAAATTCAGCCTCGCTTGGGAGGCGTTTCCTGTAGGAAATAGTGTTTATTCGGTCCATGACTAGAACACATTTCTTCCTTAATAGTGGACTCTCTTCATAATACATTGCCAAATAATCACATACGTGGTCCAGACATCAAATGACGGAGTGGATGAAGGAACAAGCAAAACCCACACCAACGAAGCACATCATCTTCAGCAATCTCCAAACACTTTAATTAAACGGTGAAGGGAAGAATCTGCTCAACCTTTTCATTTCATGTGATTTATTTGGTGGCTTTCGATTTATATGGCTGCCCAACTTAACCTTTTGACTTCCCATGATTATGTCACCAACAAATTACAAATTGGCAGCTAGGGTAAAACAAAACCATCCTATGTAGCACCAATGTTTTATAGCATTGTTTGTTTCGTTCAAGATTGGAGAGATTTATAAACCTTGAAGGAGGGGAGAGAGAATAGGTTGGGATCCTATTCTTTCTATCTTCTTCTTTCTATCTATCTCTTTTTCTATCTATCTATCATCTATCTATCTATCTATCCATCCTTCCTATCTATCTATCTATCTATCTATCTATCTATCTATCTATCTATCTATCTATCTCTCTCTATCTATCTATCTATCTATCTATCTATCTATCTATCTATCTATCATCAATCTTATCTTATCTTATCTTATCTTATCTTATCTTATCTTATCTTATCTTATCTTATCTTATCTATCTAATTATCTATCTCTATCTATCTATCTATCTATCTATCTATCTATCTATCTATCTATCATCAATCTTATCTATTATCTAATCTATCTATCTATCTATCTAATTATCTATCTATCTATCTATCTATCTATCTATCTATCATCTATCATCTATCTATCTATCTATCTATCTATCTATCTATCTATCTATCTATCTATCATCTGTATCCATCCATCATCCATCCTTCCATCTCTATATCTACCTACCTACCTACCTGTGTGTGTGTCTGTCTGTCTGTCTGTCTATTTATCTCTCTCTCTCTGTCTCTCTTATCTATCTATCTATCTATCTATCTATCTATCTATCTATCTATCTATCTATCTATCTATCTATCTATCTATCTATCATGTGTCTAACTTTCTATACATCAATCTCTGCAAGACCTTCTTTAACTCTAAAACTAGGACACGTATAAGTCTAAAATCAGAGCAGTGTTTTCATATGTTAAGGTTCTTTCATAACTGGAATATTCACACACATCAGCTTATTATTATAATTTTTTGAATAGCAGAGTTGGAAGGGACCTGGAAGGTCTTCTAGTCCAACCCCCTTGCTTGAGCAGGAAACCCTATATCATATCAGACAAAGGGTTGTCCAATCTCTTCTTCAAAGCCTCCAGTCATGGAAGCACCCACAACTTCTGGTGGCAAGTTGTTTCACTGATGAATTGTTCTCACTGTGGGGACAATTTTTCCTTAATTCCAGGTTGCTTCTCTCCTGGATTCGTTTCCATCCATTGTTTCTTGCCTGGCCTTCAGGTGCCTCGGAGAATAGCTTGACCCCTTTCTCCTCCTCTCTGTGGCAGCCCCTCAAATATTGGAAGACTGTTATCCTGTCTCCCCTGATCCTTCTTTTCTCTAGACTGGCCGTAGCCAATTCCTGCAAATATTATTCGCATGTTTCCTAGAGCAACATAACCTGCTCTATGCTGATTGTGTTGAGTGAAATCTAGAATTTTTTGGGGGGGCGGCAATATTCTTTCTGGGTTTTCAAAACTGTTCTCCTTTCTGATCAACTAATGACGGAGGAGGGAACAGCCACACACGGTGGAATGCAGCACAATTAGCCACGCTGCAGGCTAGCATTCAAAACCATTTTGCTGTTCTCTTGAGTTTCCTTTATCAGTAGTTTGAACGAACGGGATGTGTGTGAAAAGTTGTTTTGTACCGAATGTCAGCCAAATCCCCAGAAGCCGTGCATGCATACAACTGGATGGAGAGCCTTTTACTTTCTCCCATTGTAAGTTAGCGCGGAATTGCAACATCACGTATCCGCGGCCCAACCCTGAGCAGCTGACTAATATGTTGCATTGTGAAGAACATGACCTGATCCCAAGAAAATTTGAAAAGCCAAGGGAAATTCCTTGGCAGAATAAAGAGTACCATTATCCACTCGCGTTTCCCCTCAGAAAAGGAGAAGGGATGTACGGCTAGATGAGACGGAGCAACTCCAAAGCAATGGTACCCGAATATTTCATGCTTCACAGTTCTTCCTGCATGAAAAGAGCCAGAGATAGCACCTGTGGGAATAACAATGTTATTTACCAGCAAGAAGAAGTCGAAGAAAGACTGTTTGGCTCTCTCATCCAAGAAGCTTCTTCAGGTCTGACTGAATTGTGTAGGATGGAAGGGTTGATATTCCTTGCAGAGAGCTGGTCCTTTGCAGCCTTTTTAGAGGGTCGTTGAGGCCACTTGGAGGTTTATCTGTGTCCTCAGGGTCACCTGAGTGGTGCAAATGGGTGTGGAGCCTTCTTGGAACTGCTGAAAGGACTGAGTTGTAGACAGGGGGTAAGTGGTGTCATATCCCACCGCCTCTGTTGAGGGAGGGCCATTCGATTTTGAAATAGATGGTGTCAACTAAAAAAATATTTCTTTGGTCTTTTAGTTGCCAGCAGAAAAGGAGTGGGGGAAAGCAGTGCATTCCTCAAATGCTTCAGTTAATTGCTCGGCAGCCGAAGCTGTTGGCACGCAAGATTATTACTGGAGAGCATGATTGATGACTCTTGGCTATGGATGTGTCCCATTGGAGAATATACATCCAGGCAGTGGGGGGAAGAGCAGGGTCAAGGGGGAAAGGAATGATGTATCTTCGTGTCGGCTTCAACCAGCTAATACCAACATGGCCACTCCTAATAAACCTTTTTTTTTTTTTATTCTGAGACATGTGGCTAGAGATTTATAGTTTGAATGGGGGTGGATTTGTCAGAGCCCTGACAGATGGCTTCTTTGACCTCTATTTCAAGCCAGGACCTCTATTTCAAGGTCCTCTCTATCCATAATGTGTAGTTTGCTGTCTTCAAAAGAGTGTCTTTTGTCTTTCAAATATATGAATCTAGTCCTGATGGGTTTGTTCTCCTAGGTTAAGCCACGGCTTTGTGAAATGGTTTTGTTTCCCCACTGTACAGAACTGCACATGTCTCACTGTATTGTACTGTACATGCCATGTTGCTCCATTGGTGCCTGGGTGCTTTATCCTGGGGTGGACAAGCTTCTACTTTAGTGCACTGGTTAGGAACATTGGCTAGAAAGAGGGGTCAAACAGGCAGGGGTGGTATTCAGCAGGTTCTGGCCAGTTCTGGAGAACCGGTAGCGGAAATTTTGAGTAGTTTGGAGAACCAGCATATACTACCTCTGGCTGGCCCTGCCCCCATCTGTTCTCGGCCTCCTGAGTCCCAGCTGATTGGCTGGGTCTCCTTTGGTTGCCCTGCACAGGAGAACGGAGCTGGAAAGCAGGTTAGTGGGGTGGGGGTGGGGGAGTGGGGACTCTGCAGTAACCTTCCCCCAGGAGTGAGGAGGGAATGGAGATTTTACAGTATCCTATTGAGAGTTTGGCAGTGATAATTCAGTGCCAGAAAAATAAACACAGATGACTGATGCTTCATTTAACATCTTTATAAACATAAGTAGATTTTGCAAACCAGTTGTAGATTTCTCCAACATGGAGCAAACTCAAACAGAAACATGTTGCAAGTTCAGAGCAGAGCTCCAGTTTTGAGCAAGCAAGCTAGTTAGTCTCATCTTCAATAGACAGACTCAGAGCTTCAACCATAGCTGCAGAGTTGCAGAGCTTAACATAGAGCCACGCCTAGACTACTTTTAGTTTCAGTTTCCAGCCTAGGCTACTTCTAGTTTCAGTTTCCAAACAGCCCTCATTGGCTGACTTAGTTGCGATGCCTATTCATTGGCTGACCTTGTTACCAAGCTCTATTCCAGTTCACGAATATATTCTGACATATCCTTCCCCTGCCACGCCCACCAAGCTACCCCCACCAAGCCACACGGATAGAACCGATAGTAAAAAGAAATTGAATCCCACCACTGGAAGGAAGGAAGAAAAAGAGGGAGGGATGGAAAGAAGGAAGGAAGGATTGGGGGGAGGGAGAAAAAGAAGGAAGGTTTGGAGGGAGGGAGGGAGGGAGGGAGGGAGGAGAGGGAAGGAGGAAGAAAAAGAGGAAGGGAGAGAAAGAAGGAAGGAAGGATTGGTGGGGAAGGAGGGAAGGAAGGAAGGTTGCCCTGCAAAGGAGAATGGAGCTGGAAAGCAGGTTAGTAGGGTGGGGAGGGAATGGGGATTTTGCAGTATCCTTCCCCCAGGAGTGGGATGGAAATGGGGATTTTACAGTATCCTTCCCCAGCCATGCCCCAAAAAGCCACGCCCACAGAACCGGTGGTAAAAATTGTTGAGTCTCACCAAAAAGGCCCTCTGTGTTAAGATTGGACAGCCGTCGCTCAACGGAAGGGGAGGAATGTAACACCATCTATCTCCTGTCTTTTCAGCAGTTCCAGGAAGGTTCTACACCCATTTGCTCTATTCAGGTGGCCTGATAGACGTCCAAGTGGCCTCAAAGACTCTCAGAAAGAGTACTAATGACCAGAGGACTGCAAAGAATAAAATTCCTTCCATTCTCCACCATTCAGTCAGAACTGAAGAAGCTTCTTGGGTGAGAAGCAAAACGTCTTCAAAGAAAAACAAAGAAAGTCCAGTTGCCTTTTGAAAAAGGAGCTTTGGGACAACCACGACCAGGACGACTGAGAATTTCCAGGAACGTTTGCAATCATTGTATTTCCTAGGGTTGCTGCATCTAGGCTGCAAATATTCAAGCAATCTTTAGATATGCAGGAATATCGTTTTCTGCATTCTTTTTTTTTTTTTCCCTGCCATCTGCCATCTGTCTGAATGTTCGCATCCCAGAAATGACAGCCCCAACATATCTTGCAAAGGGGAGGAAAAGAAAGGAAGAGTCCATCTTTTAGCACAACTGAAAATGTAGAAAAACCACACACCGTAACTACGGAACATGCCAGCTGGTCAACACTTCAACAAAAATTTATTCCATAAAAAAATAAATGGGATGATTAAAATACACTTTCAAATGCAAAGAGGAGCTGCTGAATAATAAGACTCATTCTCTGAGATGGATCACAGTCCCTGCGACAGATTCTAACCAGAAGGCATCAAAATTACTATCCCTATTTAGGTATATTGTCCCAGACTGGGTGGAACCTGGCCCAATAGCAATAACTGGGAGAGGAATCTGGGATCCTGGATCTTCATCGACAGATTTTCAACTTTATTATTCCCTTCTGTTTAGTTTTATTTAACGTCTGATTCTTGTGGAACTAGAAATTTTCTGGGTGGGAGGAAATGTCATATTTTGGCGTTTTTAAAGGGTGTGCAACCCCTTTGAAACCTTGAGAAGGCTTAGAGTTTAAGTGAAGTAAACAGGAATCTGTTTCCAGCCCTGAACTTTGCTAAATACGCTGGGTCATTTCTTAAATATGGATTCTGTCAATTTATGAAAAAGCTTGGCTCCATCAAGCTTGGAGAACTGCAAAGGGAGCAGAGGAGAAGTACAAATTAAAACAAAAACAGAAATATATGAACTTCAGTGAGAATAATAGGGGATACGTAGCTGAGTAGTACTAACTGTGAGAGGGATCTTGGGATCCTACTGGACAATCACTTAAATATGAGCCAACAGTGTGCGGCGGCAGCCAAAAAAAGCCAACACAAACCTAGGTTGCATTAACAGACGGATAGAATCAAGATCCCGTGAAGTATTAATACTATTTTATAAAGCCTTAGTAAGACACACGCTTGGAATACTGCATCCAGTTTTGATCATCATATTATGAAAAAGATGTTGAGACTCTGGAAAGTGCACAAAAGAGCAAAAAAGATGATTAGGGGACTAGAGGATAAAACATATAAAGAAGGGTTGCAGGAATTTGGTTATGTCTAGTCTGATGAAAAGAAGGACCAGGGGTGACATGATAGCAGTCTTCCAATATCTGAGGGGCTGCCCCGAAGAAGAGGGAGTCAAGCTATTCTCCAAGGCTCCAGAAGGCAGGAGAAGAAGCAACGGATGGAAACTAATCAAGGAGAGAAGCAACCTAGAACTAAGGAGAAATTTCCTGGCAGTGAGATAGAATAGAATAGAATAGAATAGAATAGAATAGAATAGAATAGAATAGAATAGAATGGAATGGAATGGAATGGAATGGAATGGAATGGAATGGAATGGAATGGAATGGAATGGAATAGAATAGAATGGAATGGAATGGAATGGAATGGAATGGAATGGAATGGAATGGAATGGAATGGAACGGAACGGAACGGAGTGGAGTGGAGTGGAATGGAATGGAATGGAATAGAAATTGGAATAAAGAATGGAATGAAGAATAGAATAGAATAGAATAGAATAGAATAGAATAGAATAGAATAGAATAGAATATTGGAATGAAGAATAGAATAGAATATTGGAATGAAGAATAGAATAGAACAGAACAGAACAGAACAGAACAGAACAGAACAGAATAGAATAGAATAGAATAGAATAGAATAGAATAGAAATTGGAATGAAGAATGGAATGGAATGGAATGGAATGGAATGGAATGGAATGGAATGGAATAGAATAGAATAGAATAGAATAGAATAGAATAGAATAGAATAGAATAGAATAGAATAGAATAGAATAGAATAGAATTCTTTTATTGGCCAAGTGTGATTGGACATACAAGGAATTTGTCTTTGGTGCAAATGCTCTCAGTGTCCATAGAAGAAAAGATGCATTCGTCAAGAGTCAAGATATACAAAAAGATCCCAAAATTAATGTTACAAACAAAAGTTTGGTCATGAAACCAAGCCAGACATTCCAGAAAATGAAATTAAGTGCTTCCTTGAAAATATTTCCAGCAACAAAGCTTCAGGTATTGTTTTACAAGGTAGAAGGATGTTTATTTAAACAAATTACAAGCAAACTTACAAAAGGCTACACATTAGTAGAACAATAGGTGTATTTCCATCATTCCTCACTTAGCTGTCATTGCTGCTACACAGAATTTGGACACAGACAGAATGAAAGAGACCAGGAGATAAGAAAAAGTAGATTAAAACATGAATAAAGCCATTGTTTTCCAAAGAGCTGATGAAATATTTCTTAGCATCTCTTGTAAAGGCAGAAAATAGGGTTAACGGCCCACAGCGAAGCTTCAGGCATTCATGAAATACCAGCAAACATGTTTAAGTTTTACAGGATAATAGAGTTCAAGGGCCACCCATGGTTTATAAGTAGATATGGAAAGAAAAAAGAACAGTGGCGAAGGGAGTGGAAAAAAATAGTTGCAAAAGTTGGACCTTAAGAAAGCGAGAAGGGAAGAAAATGGATGTGTTTAAGCTGTGGAGACCAACACACAAGTCCTGGAGGGCGTGCAACACGGGCCGTGTCAAAGGAAGGCAAAATCGTGAAACTATCTCAAATACTTTGGCCATATTATGTGGGTGAATAGCCATAGCAATAGCATTTAGACTTATATACTGCTTCACTGTGCTTTCCAGCCCTCTCTAAGCGGTTTACAGAGAGTCGGCCTCTGGCCCCCAACAATCTGGGTCCTCATTTTACCCACCTCAGAAAGATGGAAGGCTGAGTAAACTTTGAGCCAGTCAGGATCGAACTCCTGGCAGTGGGCAGAGTCTGCCTGCAATACTGCATTTCAATCACTGTGCACGAAGGGAGGGAGAGAGGGAGGGAGAGGGAGAGACAAAGAAAGGAAGGAAAGAAGGAAAGAGAGGGAGAGAAAGAAGGAAAGGAAGGAAGGAGAGGGGCGAAGGAAGGAAGGAAGGAAGGAAGGAAGGAAGGAAGGAAGGAAGGAAGGAAGGAAGGAGAGGGAGAGACAAAAAACGGAAGGAAGGAGAGAAAGGGAGAGAAAGAAGGAAAGGAAGGAGGGAGGGAGGGAGGGAGGGAGGAAGGAAGGAAGGAAGGAAGGAAGGAAGGAAGGAAGGAAGGAAGGAAGGAAGGAAGGAAGGAAGGAAGGAAGGAAGGAGAAGGAGAGACAAAAAACAGAAGGAAGGAAGAAAGGAAGGAGAGAAAGGGAGAGAAAGAAGGAAAGGAAGGAGGGAGAAAGGAAGGAAGGAAGGAAGGAAGGAAGGAAGGAAGGAAGGAAGGAAGGAAGGAAGGAAGGAAGGAAGGAAGGAAGGAAGAGGAGGGAGAGAGGGAAGAAAGAAGGAAAATAGCAATAGCCCTTAGACTTATATACCGCTTCACAGTGCTTCACAGCCCTCTCTAAGCAGTTTATAGAGTCAGCCTCTGGCCCTCAACAATCTGGGTCCTCATTTTACCCACCTCAGAAAGATGGAAGGCTGAGTAAACCTTGAGCCAGTCAGGATCGAACTCCTGGCAGTGGGCAGAGTTAGTCTTCAATCCTGCATTCTAACCATGGCACCACCAATTCACTGGAGAAAGCAATTGTGTTGGGAAGAGTTTTAGTGGTAGAAGGAAATCAGGTTGCCAAAGAACATGGCGGATGGACACCATCAAAGACTGGCCCCAGCCAGACCATGGAAAAACTCACAGGAGTAGCACAGAAGATCAGAAGATACGGAGAGACCCGGCCTATAAAACCATCAAGAGTCAGACATGAGTGAATGGATAACTTCTTCTTGTTCCTCTTCCAAAACCAGGATTAGTTCAACTTCCAGTGAAAATTGAAGAAGGAATAGAACTAATAATATACAAACTTCGTTGTCCTCGGTTTGAAACTTCACAGAGATAGCAATCGTAATCATGAAAGAAGAGTCATGTGAGAAAGACTCTTCACTATTCATGTCTGTTTGTTTATTCGGGTCAGAAGCATCACAATTAAAATAAGGCCTACTATGTGACAGAAACTATAAAATACAAGATTAAAATATGTACAAATTAAACACATCTTGCCCAGAAATCAGCAACATTAATTGTGTTCCATCACGTTGCCATGAAGTCCTCAAGAGTATACTGATCTGGACACAAAGAACAACTATACATAGATGTTGTTGTGTGCAGTTCACCACAACTGCACAGGTCACTGGAGAGCCCCATTCATTCAGTGTGTCTCTGGATTTTGTTGTACTATTCATGTATAGAGACATCATACCGACAACAACATTGTGGATTGTCAAGACAGATAACAGATAACACATAATCAGAGTTGGAAGGGACATTGTAGGTCATCTACTCCAACCCCTCACCCAAGCCGGAGACCCTGCACCATTTCTGACAGATGGGAGTCCAGCCTCTTGTTGAAAGCCTCCAGGGATGAAGCTCCCACAACTTCCAAAGACAACTTCTGTTCCATGGGTTGATTGCTCTCACTGTCAGAAAGTTTCTCCTTATTTCCAGGTTGAATCTCTCCTTGTTCAGTTTCCATCCAATGTTCCTAGTCTGGCCTACTGGCCTACAAGACTATATTGACTACTCAGATGTTGGATCTTCGAAAAAGTTGACTGCCTCTAAATTGTAGTGATGGATACAATGAATATTTTGGACTTCGTGAAGACATAATGACCCACTCCCTGATGAAATAAATCTTTCTTGGATACTCACTGGAAGGATTCATAATTAAGGTAAATCTTACATATTTTGGACATAAAAGGTAAAGGGAAGAATTAAAGGTAATTTAAGAAAGATTGTAAGAACATGTCAAGATGCCATCAATGATATTCTGAGCAGGAACTTATAAGAATTCAGAAAAGTGGTTCTATATCTAGTTCTGGACAATCTTTATCAGGTCATGAAGACTTAGAAGTAACTGAACAACTAAATAACAACCACAGCTCTGAATCATCTAGATACTGTCAGTATAGCAAAAAATAATAATAATGGAGAAACTACCCAACTATTTATGCATTACATTGTTGGTCTATTTTATTGTGAAGCTGCAAAATCTCTTCTTATCCTCAAAACTATTTTTAGTTCAGAATGTATTATACATTAGCATAGCCCTCCTCATTAAGAAAATATATTGTTCCTGGTACACAAAACTACACTGTGTATTCAGTGCGAAAAGCACACAGGGGCCTTAATAGGTTCCTGTCAAGATAAAATTGTAAAATATTTACCTTTTCTCCTATTTTCTGTTTTTCGTGGGATTCCAACAAAGCAGGTACATTTAATAAGCAAGAGCTGCCTTATTGTGTAGTTTTCTCCTTGCTTGCAGTTCCTGCATTGCGAAAGGAAGAAAAGGTTAGGGAGTCACATCTATTACCCACACAATGAGCTGTATACAACAAGGAACTTTATTTCCCACTGAATTAAAAGAAGAGAAACTTTATCAGGATGTTTAGTAAAATCCAAAATAAAAGACCATCAGCTCTCTGGGATTGGAAACTTTATCATGTTAGATGGGTCAGATGGAACACTGGAAACGATAGGGATTATATATATTTTTTTTTATACCTTCCTTTCTTCATTTTCATTTTTTTATTCAGTGTTCTGATCCAGGCTTCCTGAGACCGTAATTAATCACACGCTTAGTCCAAAGAACTCTTGTTTTATTTCAACGGCTGGGAATTATGTTCATTCCCAGCCTGTAAGGAGTCTCAAACAGTTCCTCGAGATAAGCACCCACCTTTCTCTCCTTTGAATGGCTGCCAACAACTAAAGTGCCAAATGAACAGTAAAAAGCCAAACGGAGTACAAAGTCCACACAGAGCAAGGTTTAATCCGAACAGAGCGAATGACTTTGCTTCCTGCAAAGGTTTCTCTACCTTTGTTCCTCCTTTATGTCTTATGGGAGGAGCCAATCACCTCCAAGCCTTACTCCTGAGTCACCCCTTTTGTCTTAACAGTTCTTCCTTCTGGCAGCTCTGTGCAAGCGCGCACTGGGAACAGGCTCCCCCTGTTCCTCTGCTTCGCTGCTGCCAGATTCTGGAGGCTCTGGAGTCAGCACATAACTCCCAGATGTCCCTGGCCCCATCTCTGTGTAGGACCCCTTGTCCAAGTTCTCCCCAGACTCCAGGACTGCCCCATGTTCCTCTCAACAGATTTATAGCTAAGAATCTTATTTTTCCCCCATTTTTATTTTTTTTACTACACAGACACCCATCAAAAAAAAACACAAAATCTCCAAGTGTTTTCCGACTTGGCATTCTCCTTCTAAGACTCCATAGTAAGTTTCTGATTGTAAGAAGATTGCAAGACACTGCAACCGTCATAACTACGAGTCAGTTGCCAAGTGTCTGAATTTTGATCACATTATCATGGGGAATACTGCAACGGTCATAAGTGAGAAAAATGGCCAGAGGTTACATTGTTCACTGCAGGAAGCAAAGAAGTTTTTGCACTCAAGCCTTGTGGACGTTTGCAATATCTCTTTGTGTTTGAACTATTTCTTGGCAACTTTATCTAGTGTTCTTGGCAGCCTTGCACAACCCTGGCAAGGCTTGTTCTTATCAGAGGCAATTAGTTTGAAACAGCCTTTTAACCGGGAAGGAACAGAATTCGTAAAGAATCATTGAAAGGTTTTGCTGTTACCTCCATTTCGTGTTTGTTTCCTTGGAACCAGGTTTGGGGCAGAACATCAAGAAAATATTTCTTGCAGGCATACAAATTTTACTGCCACTGATTGGACTGTCATTGGTCAGAAATGGTGCATAGGGTGCATCCTGCTTGGGCAGGGGGTTGGACTAGATGACCTACAAGGTCCCTTCCAACCCTGTTAAGCTGTTACACGGAGATCCAATAGAGCCTTTTTGATCTTGCTAGGGGAACGGAGCCCGCCAGGAAGACCACTCAATGCTCTCTATATTTGTTGTGATGTTTTTATAGATTAAAACGTTGCATAACAAGGTAATCTCTTCCGAGACGGAATTCACAAGGCATCTCCTTCAATTATTTCCTTTGAGATGGACGGAGGGGACCATCAGGCATCTGACAAGCTGGATGGATTAATGCGTGCTTCAATCTTTTTTTTTTTTACAACCTTGGCAGCCAAGAAAGGGCTTCGAAGTTTTGCATAAATGCTTCCAGACAACTGCTTTTCTTTCTTGCAAAAAAAGCCGCTTGTCAAAAACTTTTAACCTCCTCAGCAAAGGCTGCTTCTTAAAAGCATGTCGAAGGAAATCTTTTTTTAAAAAAATAAAATAAAATAAATAACAGATAACGTGTACTGTTCTCCCCCCAAAATAAGACCTACCCTGAAAATAAACCCTAGCATGTTGCCATACTTTGTGGTGGCCACACTGGTGGACCCCTTATGCCTGCGCGTAAGATAAGCCCTACCCCCCCCCCAAAAAAATAAGCCCTACATAAAAGCCTGTGCAGTCGGCCAGTTGCCCATTCTATCTGGTTGCTCGCGGCACCATGACCACAGGGTGAGGCGGGAGAGTGGTGGGGCTGCCCCACACTGGCTTACCTCAGGGTCTCCGTAGCCAAGCCATCCATGCCCCGACACCTGCCTAATGTCGGCAGCACCAGCAGTCATAAGCAGCAGGAGCCCATGTTGGCACCAGAGGGTGGTCAACTACTGGTTCAGCCCGGTTTGGCCAAACTGGTAGCTCCAACAATCATCTGAGGAGCGAACTGGTTTGCTCCGAGGATCGGCTGCTGGGCCCTCCCACACACCCTGGCTCTGTGCTGACCTTCACTTCCTACTTTTCAACCTCAGCTGCCTCGCGCAGCAATCATCTGTTGAAGACACAGGGAGGGTGCAGGATGGCAGGAGGAGGTTAGTAGCAAACCCCTCTGTGTGCGTGCAAAGTACATCCACAAAGCCACGCCCACAGAACCAGGGGTAAAGAAATTTGAAACTCATCACTGGTTGGCGATGGCCCACTTCTGCTTGCTCACGGAGGAGGCTGAGTGGTGTGGAGGGGAGGCAGGCATTGGGGCATGGACGGGCTGGCTGTGGAGGCCCTGAGGTAAGCCAGTGTGGGGCACGTGGGGCAGCTCCACTGCCATACTTTGTGGTGGCCACACTGGTGGACCCCATGGCCTCCTGTCCCACAGCGCGGAAGCAGATGAAGTTGGCTTCCCATACATGGGGAAAAAAAATAAGACCCCCTGAAAATAAGCCCTATTGCTTGTTTTGGGGGGCCCCAAAAATAAGACCCAGTGTTATTTTTTAGGGGAAACAGGTAGTTGTTTTCACAGCAATCTATCTTCCGTGAAGTGGAAGCAATAATCTAATAATAATAATAATAATAATAATAATAATAATAATAATAATGAGGAGGAGGAGGAGGAGGAGGAGGAGGAGGAGGAGGAGGAGGAGGAGGAGAAGAAGAAGAAGAAGAAGAAGAAGAAGAAGAAGAAGAAGAAGAAGAAGAAGAAGAAGAAGAAGAAGAAGAAGAAGAAAGTGGTAATAATAAGAAACCCAGCATAGTTATCTCATTTGCTGTGTCACTGTCATTTTTTGTGTATATTATTATTATTATTATTATTATTATTATTATTATTATTATTATTATTATTATTATTATTATTATTATTATTATTATTATTCCTATCTGATGTTATTTACCTGCAGATCAAAACCAACGGAATCCCTGTGAGGAATTAATTCCTACTTTGCTAATCCTGAAATAGTAAGTTCAACATATCCCAATTGTACAGTATTTGGTGGAAACGCCCATGGCAACGTTGAGAAGGTGGAGAGAAACCTAAAAGTGGCCTTTTAAAGTACTGCTTGACGTACAACAATTCATTTAGTGATGGTACAAAGTTACAACAGCACTCCCCAAAATGACTTATGGCCATGTTTCGCACTTACAACCGTTGTGGTGTCCTTGCAGTCACGTGATCAAAATTCAGAGGCTTGGCAACTGGCATGTACTTATGACGGTTGCAGTATCCCGGGGTCACGTGATCCCCTTTTGAGATCTTCTGGCATGCCAAGTCCATGGGGAAGCCAGATTCGTTTGACAACTGTATTATTAATTTAATAATTGCAGTGGTTTCCTTAACAACTGTGGTTTAAAAAAGGACATATATCTCATTTAACAAATGCCTCACTTAGCAACAGAAATGTTGGGCTCAATTGCAGTTGTAAGCTAAGGACTACCTTTAATTGGACTCTATCTCCCATCAACCCCAGCCAGCATCTTCAAGCAACTGGGTTTTGTAGTTCTGTTGGGCCACCGATGTCCTAAGCTTAAATTTAAGATCCTTTATATTATATATCGTGAAATAATTATATTCACCTTTCCCAAAATTACAGAAACTAATTTAAAACAATATGGCAGAGTTAACTAAAGTGTGAATAATCATTCACTTCTACGGTTATTAATGTCAAGGATTTTTCCCCAAAAAAACTGCCGTGAAATTCAGCATATTATCTCAAATGAGAGATGCTCCTGTAAAGACAGAGACAATGTGCTATATGAGATGATTCTCGTTATTTCCGTTTCCCTCACCTCAGGGTATGTTTACAAAAGTGGCCGCAGGATGCGGCAGTTGTGGGGGAGTGTGTTTGTGTTATTATACACAGGCTGCTGTGTGGGCATGTGTTGGCTTGCTAGCCAATTTATTTGGATGAATGAGCAACACAGACAACATTGGTTTTGTCTGCTTTTTGGCTTGGTCCCCCCAAAAGGCAAAATCAGAATGGAGAGAGGGAGAAAGAGAGAGAGATGATATATAGATAGATGTGAGAGAGAGAGAAGACAGAGAAAAATGAGAGAGAGGAAGAGAGAGAGACGAGAGAAATGAGAGAGAGAGATGAGAGTTGAATGAGAGAGAGAGAGATGAGAGATGAGAGAGAGGAAGAGAGAGAGAGAGAGAGAGATGAGAGAGTTGAGTGAGAGATAGATGAAATGTAGATCGATGTGAGAGAGAGAGGAAGAGAGAGAGAGAGAGATGAGAGAGTTGAGTGAGAGAGAGATGAAATGTAGATATATGTGAGAGAGATGTGTGTGAGAGAGAGGAAGAGATGAGAGAGAGGAAGAGAGAGATGAGAAAGAGAGATGGGAGAGTTGAGTGAGAGAGAGAGAGAGAGAGGGAGAGAGGAATGAGTGAGAGAGATAAAAATGAGAGAGACAGAGATAGATAGATATATAGATAGAGATAGGTAGGCGACATATATATCACTCACATTGAGGCACGCATCTCCTCGCCTGGCCTCTCATGACTGTGGGGATGCTGTAACAGTCGTAAGTGTGAAAAATGGCCATAAGTCACTTTTTTCAGTGCCATTGTAACTTTGAATGGTCACTCCACACAAGCAAAGTATCAGCAAAGGAGGGGGAAAAAAAACTCCAGATAAGTTCCAGAGACAGGAAGTCTAGTCCTGCCAAGAATGTAATAAGGGTTAACGGAGAGGCAGTTTCTATCAGCAACACCAGAATGTTTCCTTCCTGCCTTCCTTACAGGATTAGCCCTGTAATTTCTTCTAACAACCGGTTCTCCAAACTGCTTAGAATGTTAACAACCGGTTCTAGCGAATAGGTGTGAACCTGTAGAATCCCACCGCCGCTCTGGAGGCTTTCCTTGAGCCTCCAGGAGGATGAAAATGGCCTCCCGGGTCTCTGGAGGCTCTCTGGAAGCCAGGAACAGGCCCATTTCCGGCCTTCCTGAACTTTTGGAAGGCTCATTTTTTGCTCTCCCCGAGCCTCCACGCACACCTTGCCCTTACCTGCATCCAAAACCGGCTGCATGGGGACGGGGCAGGGTGGGGCCAACCAGGAGTGGGATTTGGGCGTTCTCCAAAATGCACAGAATCTTAACTAGGGGGCTCTCTCTGCGAGCCCCCAGCAGCCCACCTCTGTGTACGTGTATTTCTAACCGCAGCCTCGGGAAGCCAAGGCAAGAAGATACACCTTGGTTCATTTCCCCTGCCTCCGTATATTTTCTGTCATTTATTATGCACTTTTCAGCCAGTTAGCTGTCTAAGAGCTCAGACTATGAAAAAAAATCAATCAAATGCCAACACTACAATGAGCTATTATCAAGGCAGCCGAAAACAGAATAAAAACTGCCTTTGCTGGAGAGAAGCCTCACACGCCGAAAAATCAAGGGGTCTCGTTTTTCTCCCATTAGGAAAGAAGGAAAAATAACCCCATCTGTCAGAAATGGTACATAGGGACTCCTGCTTGAGCAGGGGGCTGGACTGGATGACCTACAGGGTCCCTTCCCACTTTCTTCTATTTTATTCCACCTTTTTCTCCACCCCTGGATTGCCTTTCAAAGCCACGAGAGCACCACTCATGCAGAAATGAGGATGATAGATCTGGGATCAATGGATCATGGGATCATCAAATCCCCTAGCGTCGCTAATTGGTAGCTCTCTACCTGCGTGATTTTGGTTTTCTCAATGAAGACCTACAACTGTCTCTCTTAAGTTTCATTCGGCTGCTCTGAATCATTTGTTTCAATCTGGTCAACGTTCGCTGTACTATGTTATCCAAGTCCTTAACTAGGGAGTCATTGAACAATATTGAACTATTGAGATCTCGAACCCACATAATTCAGGTAATGAGGAATGATTGATTGATTGATTGACATTGACTTGATTGAAATTTCTACATCAGGGATCTTGGAGTCCTTGTGGACAACCAATTAAATATGAGCCAATAGCCAATTAAATATGAGCCAATATGCGTGTGTGGCAGAAGCCAAAACAAGCCAATGCAATCCTAAACTGCATTAACAGAGGGATACAATCAAGATCAAGGGAGATACTAATACCACTCTATGAAGCCTTAGTAAGGCCACACCTAGAGTCCTGCATCCAGTTTTGGTCACCACACTATAAAAAAGAGGTTGAAACTCTGGAAAAAGTGCAGAGAAGAGCAACCAGGATGATTAGGCTAAAACATACAAAGAACAGTTACAGGAAATGAACCTGGCTGGTATAGGGAAGAGAAGGACCAGGGGAGACAAGATAACAGTCTTCCAACATCTGAGGGGCTGCCACAGAGAGGAGGAAGGGGGCCAAGCTACTTTCCAAAGCACCCGAAGGGCCAGATAAGGAACAATGAATGGAAACTGAACAAGGAGAGATTCAACCTGGGAACAAAGAGAATTTTTTCTGACAGTGAGAACAATCAACCAGTGAAACAGAAGTTGCCTTCAGAAGTTGTGGGAGCTTCATCCCTGGAGGCTTTCAAGAAGAGACTGGACTGCCTTCTATCAGAAATGCTGTAGGTAGGGTCTCCTGCTTGGGCGGGGGGTTGGACTAGATGACCTACAAGATCCCTTCCAACTCTGTTATTCTGGTTCCCTGAATGATTCATGAAGAAAAAAACTCAAGGAGGAGGAGGAGGAAGAGGAGGAAGAGGAGGAAGAAGAAGAAGAAGAAGAAGAAGAAGAAGAAGAAGAAGAAGAAGAAGAAGAAGAAGAAGAAGAAGAAGAAGAAGAAGAAGAAGAAGAAGAAGAAGAAGAAGAAGAAGAAGAAGACGACTGTGGTAATAATAAGAAGAAACCCAGCATACTTATCTCATTTGCTGTGTACACTGTCATTTTTTGTGAATAATAATAATAATAATAATAATAATAATAATAAGGATGAGGATAAGGATGAGGATGAGGATGAGGATGAGGATAAGAAGGAGAAGGAGAAGAAGAAGAAGAAGAAGAAGAAGAAGAAGAAGAAGAAGAAGAAGAAGAAGAAGAAGAAGAAGAAGAAGAAGAAGAAGAAGAAGAAGAAGAAGAAGAAGAAGAAGAAGAAATAAAACGAGAAAGGAGTCAGAAAAACCCAGACAAAACAGGCAACGAAACATATCCACACCCCCACACAGCTCTCAGAAAAAGCTTCATCCACTCTAGCCTTGGGGAAGAGCCAGACCTTCAAGACCTCCAAAAATTAGATGAGAACATTGTGAGAACATTTATCAAGCCGCTATAGGTCTACTTAATTATTGTAAGACCCACCAAGTAGACCTAAACAAAAATCAATTCCACAGCAAGAGTAACTTTTCTTCTACTGAGAGTAGCTATAATAATAGAAGCTGGAAGATCTGGTGTGTTGCATACAGCCTCTAATTTATATCAACCTGAACTAGCACGGCATCTTCTGATTTGGACTCGAGGTGTTTTTGACCTCCTCACTGTCTCCATCAAGGTCACCTTCTCTACACTAATCGAAGTATCAAGCCCACGTTCAAATAATGACCTCATGAAATCTTGCCCTTTTTTGCTTTAATTGGTGTGCGGAAAGCAAGGAAGCTACAGATCACTGGACAAACTGTGGCAGAAAAAATGGCAAGAATGCTTACTGCTTACTGCTTAGTGTACCCTATGACTATCACTAAGTGTTGTACCTGATGATTCTTGACTCTTGATGAATGTGTCTTTTCTTTTATGTACACTGAGAGCATTTGCAGCAAGACAAATTCCTTGTGGGTCCAATCACACTTGGCCAATAAAAGAATTCTATTCTATTCTATCCTATCCTAACCTATCCTATCCTATTCTATTCTTTTCCATTCTATTCTATTCTTATTGTACCCTATGACTATCATTAAGTGTTGTACCTGATGATTCTTGACTCTTGATGAATGTGTCTTTTCTTTTATGTACACTGAGAGCATTTGCACCAAGACAAATTCCTTGTGGGTCCAATCACACTTGGCCAATAAAAGAATTCTATTCTATTCTATCCTATCCTAACCTATCCTATCGTATTCTATTCTTTTCCATTCTATTCTATTCTTATTGTACCCTATGACAATCACTAAGTCTTGTACCTGATGATTCTTGACCCTTGACGAATGCATCTATTCTTTTATGTACACTGAGAGCATTTGCACCAAGACAAATTCCTTGTGGGTCCAATCACACTTGGCCAATAAAAAAATCTATTCTATTATATCCTATCCTATCCTATCCTATCCTATCCTATCCTATTCTATTCTATTGTATTCTATTGTATTGTATTCTATTCTTATTGTACCCTCTGACTATTATTAAGTGTTGTACCTGACGATTCTTGACCCTTGACAAATGTATCTTTTCTTTTATGTACACTGAGAGCATTTGCACCAAAGACAAATTCCTTGTGTGTCCAATCACACTTGCCAAAAGAATTCTATTCTATTCTATTCTAATTCTAAATTCTAATTCTATTCTATTCTATTCCCTATGACTTCATTACGTGTTCTCGATTCTTGATTCTATT
Source organism: Pseudonaja textilis (assembly GCF_049901715.1). Taxonomy (NCBI): domain Eukaryota; kingdom Metazoa; phylum Chordata; class Lepidosauria; order Squamata; family Elapidae; genus Pseudonaja; species Pseudonaja textilis. Next base: position 50,995,898 of record NC_141997.1, read on the forward strand.
TTTATGTATTCAAAGATAAATTCTATTCTATTCTATTCTATTCTATTCTATTCTATTCTATTCTAAGAAATTCATGCACACCCCTTAATGGGCATTAAAAGTCCATCTATGGGAGAAAAAAAATTGTCTCTTGTTTGAAGGGAGGCGTCAAACAAACTTTCGTCCAAGGGAAAGATGAGAAAGAAAAATCTAAAGAAAAGAAGAATTTGGGGTGACATCAGAGCAATATTCCAGTATTTGAGGGGCTGCCACAAAGAAGAGGGGGTCCAATTATTCTCCAAAGCACCAGAAGGCAAGACAAGAAACTAATCAAGGAGAGAAGCAACCTGGAATGAAGGAGAAACTTCCTAACAGTGAGGACAATTAACCAGTGGAACAACTTGCCACCATCAGTGGAGGGTTTTTAAGAAGAGACTAGACAGTCCCTTATCTGAAATGGCATAGGTTCCCCTACTTGAGCTGGACTAGAAGACCTTCAAGGTCCCTTCCAGCTCATATCTAGTCTATATCTATTCTATAATTGGGTAGGAAACTAATGCAGGACAGTTTTCCTAGGCCTGTCACTGGTGCTGAATTTCCTGTCAGTTGTAAAGTTGAATACTCCATGATTTATTTCAACTCTTTAAGATATTGATGGGATATAAAATAGAATGTTTTTTTAAGGGAAAAAGTTTGGAGGGTCTATTTCTCAGTAGAGCTGTTCCACTGTTTATGCTTGTTTAATAACTGTCTATCTTGGTTGCAGTTTGCTCTTGACACCGTTAAATAACAAGTATATTCTTTCAAATACATACTCAGAAATACTAGACTATATTCATATCCTCTGAACAGGTGGCTGTTGCAGCCATGTTTGTGGCTTCCAACGTCATTGTAAGCCCTAATTTTCATTCCTTCCTACTGAGGAAAGGAAAAAAAGACATCTTGCCCTTTAAGGAATAGGTAACATTCTTTCCTTTTGTGGATTCAAATTTCCCGGCTGGGAGAAATGCAAAATGATTTGGTCAGCTGCGTTGAAAGTCAAAATCAGTTTATTAATAGGAAGGCAGCTAAGAAGAAATCTCACAGCGTTCCTAGGATTAGCTTAACTGTGTTAATATCAGATACGTAGTCTGGAACCCACATTACGTATCTGATATTAACACAGTCGAGAAAGCCCAGAAATATTTCACAAGAAGAGTTATCCACTTCTCTACTCATTGTAGAATACCTTATGCCACCAGACTTGAAATTCTAGACCTAGAAAACCTAGAACTACGCCGCCTTCGGTCCGATCTAAGTATAGTATATAAAATCATACATTGCAATGTCCTACCTGTCAATGAATACTTCAGCTTTAATCATAACCATACAAGAGCAAACAATAGATACAAACGCAAGGTTAACCGCACCAAACTTGATGGCAGGAAATACGACTTCAGCAACAGAGTGGTCAATGTCTGGAATACTCTACCTGACTCTGTGGTTTTTTTCCCCAAACCCCAAAAACTTTAACCTTAGACTGTCTACTATTGACCTTACCCCTTTCCTAAGAGGTCTGTAGGGGGCGTGCATAAGCGCACAAACATGCCTACCGTCCCTGTCCTATTGTTTCTTTTATATATATTTTTAATTTTTCTTATATGTATCCATGTATTCATAACTATGTTTTTACTTATACCTATTATTTTGTAAGCAATTGACAAATAAAAATAAATAAATAATTAAATTAATTAATCTAATCTTGTGAGTAGAGAAACCCTTCCTTATACCCTTCAGATCCTTTGATTTTGTAGGTATGAACCCTTGAACTTTTTGACTCGTGTGTGTGTGTGTGATGAGTTCCTGTCTCTTGAGATTGGGATCTCTTCCTGGGATCTTGGTTTTATGGTCCTGATCCTTTGTAGTTGCTTGTTTGCTATCATGTTTCCTCCCTGCCATGCTAAAAGATGGCTTGCTTTTCACAAGTTTTTATAACTTGCCATCTTATTTGATTTCTATGGGAAAGGATCTTAGCTAGTTTGTAGGGTTTTTTCTCTGTATCCCGTGCCTGTAAATTTTCTCCTTCCTTTGTTGTGAAAAGTAAGCTGGTTCCAGCTGTTTTAATAGCCCTACTTGTCAAAGGGTGGGGGCTGATGGAGCTGACTCTGCTTGCGTTTTCACCTCTTCCTTTCTTTTTTAGGGGAAATTTCCTTCCCCTTCTAATGTTTTCCTAGAAGAGAGAGGAATCACAACTTCCAACACTACTGAGGTTTGTTCTTCCATATGCCAGATAATTACGATTTTAAGGATATTTTCTACCAATTGATCCAATAGCAGATGTCGGCCTGAGCCTATAATTTCCTGGTTTTTCTCCGCAACTACCTATAAGACTCTATCAGTTACAAGAGATGATCTCTCTTAACTCAAACCAGCCACCAAACCCTCCGAATAAAAGGTACTGAATCACTGAAATACATTTGAAGGACACCTTCAAAAGCCCACTTCCACAATCGGAGTTTCCATGTTTGTCTACGGAAACCTGGACCATTAAACCAATTGTGTGCTGTGGCCCACCAGTGGCCAGGGGAGCTGAAGGCAGACTCAGACAGTCAGGAGGTTGGGGAGGAACATAGGCCAATCCTGGAGTCTGGGGAAGGCTTGGACAAGGGCTCTGCGTTGGAGGCAGAGATGGAGCCAGGGCTGTCTGACAGTTATCAGCTGCCTTCGGAGTCAGAGATCAGCAGGGCAGAAGAACAGCTGGAGCCTGTTCCTAGTGTGCGCATGCACAGAGCTGCCAGGAGAGGGGAACAGCTAAGGAACAAGGGTTGACTCGGGAGTCAAGGGTGAGGTGGATGGGGAATGGCCCCTCCCCTAGGGAATAAAGAGGAGCGAAAGGGGAATGGGGTTTGCAGGAGACAATTAGTTCGTTTAATTAGGGTGAAGATCTGTTCCTGATTTCTTGCCAAGTAATTGCTGCTACAGCGTGGCATTTGGAAGATATCGGCCTGGCAACTTTCCCAGACTGATAAAAGTCTGTAGTTGTGAAGCATTTTGAAAGACTGTTTGCCGGGACTTTGCTGGAGAGGAATTCCCTTTAACCTAAATAAAAGGGGTTTTATCGGGACGAGGAGTCAGCTTCATGATGATCTTGGGAAGCCCAGGTCAGAACATCGTTTTAGAAACCAATATGAGTCGGATGTAACCACCATCCATCTGAATTTAGTCATCCAGTGAAGGGAACTTATTTACATTTTAAACTACAACTTTCACCTTCCTTTATAATATTTATAGTTGGGGTGGCTGCATTTTCTAATCTGCTCCCAACACATATCAGACCCCTGTCAAAAGATGGTTGAAATAGGGGTCAAACCAAGTATGTTTCTCGGTATTGAGTTGGTATCTCAAATGCTCAGCACTCCTTGGCTTGGGGTGTTCATCACTCAAGAACACACCATGTGTGTTGGCCGAGTCCCTGCTTCTTCATATATTTTGATTAATTCTGATGGCTTCCTTCTTATGCCTGGTCCAGCTCGACATTAGAGAAGCTGTTAAACACAACTGGTGTGATAAGGCTGAGGAGAAGAAGCTGATTGGAGATATTTGTCCATCTGTCTTCTAAGTCTGACAGAGAAGAATTCCGTCCTTGTACTGCGGTGTTTGAAAAATGACACAGGATAAACTCAAGAAGGATGAAAATGAACACATGGTGGGCAATAAAAGAGATTCATGGCCACGACATGTTTGTCTTGATGTCATTCAGACTTCATCAGTGTCTTAAGAAGATTTTGGGGAGGGAAATGCAAAAATTGAAATCCGAGCAATGGTAATAATAAATGCATCTAGTGTACAGCAATGTTTCTCAAACATGAGAACTTTAAGATGCGTGGACTTCAACTCCCAGAATTCCCCAGTCAGCCATGCTAGCTGGCTGGGAGTTGAAGTCTATGCATCTTAAAGTTCTCTGGTGTAATGATAGTCTACAATTACCTATATGTATTGTTTCTCATGAAGTAACTAGCTGGCATGCCTGTCTCACAATCGTTTCGTTCTTACAATTAGTTCTCTTGAAGTAACAAATTAGCACATGTGTCTTTCAACTACCTCTAAGCTCTAGGCTCTAACCTCCAGATCCTGAAGATCAAACTCCAATACTTTGGCCACCTAATGAGAAGGAAGGACTCCCTGGAGAAGAGCCTAATGCTGGGAAAGAGAGGGCAACAGAAGAAGCAGACAACATAGAATGAGGTAGCTGGATGGAGTCCCTGAAGCAGTAGGTGTGAGCTTAAATGGACTCCGGAGGATGGTAGAGGACAGGAAGGCCTGGAGGAACGTTGTCCATGGGGGTCACGATGGGTCGGACACGACTTTGCAGCTAACAACAACAAAGCTCTCAGTATCAGAGAAACAAGGCATCCCATCTGTTTGTATCTGTAAGAAAAATATTTATGGACTTCCCATGGACGGAGATTTGAAGAAACAATTGAAGGGGATAAAGTCATTTTGGAGAACTAACTGGTCCGATACTCTGTGGATTTGATTAATCTGTCCAATTAATTATGATGTCTTAGGAAGAAAAAAAAAATATGACTTCATCATTCTACTAAAGAATCCGTTAAACACAAACTGTCCCTGGGTTAAAAACTTCTGACATGTGGACAACTCATGCTTACAAATAGGTGGTCTACTACTTAAAATGGCAGAGAACATTCTCCTTTTTCCAGCTGATGAACCGCTAAAGCAAGGAAAACTTTTCATGAACTGCTGACACTGCACATTTTTGATCTACAGCCTATTTCCAGCAGTTGATGAAAACCTCACAGAGCTTCAGCGGTTTTCTCATCTCGAGAAAGGAGAACACTGTCCGCCATCTTTAACAACAGACAATCTGTTTGTGTGTACAAGTTCCGACTTACATACAAATTCACCTTAAGCACAGACTAAGCGTTCTTCACCCGAAGACTTGCCTGTGTTGCAAATATATATATTTTTAAAGTCCATATTAATTTGAGGAAAAGAAATTAGCAGTGCAATCCTACGCAATCCCTAAGAACAGGAAGGGAATGTTATTTCTCCCAGGCAGTGGAACAGACTGTGTCTTGGTGGCATGACTGTATGTTTCTGAGTCATCCTGAACACAAAATGTGCTTTCTAAATTGCATATTTTTTAAAATGAATTGTTAAATTGTCCAGAGTTTAATGATGACAGGGTGGCCACATGAATGTAAACAAGAAATAGATCCAATCTGGGTTGGTTACTAATCTGCTGTCAGGGTTCCGATGAATGCCCTAATTAATTCATCAGCATCGAGCCAAGTTTCAAAAGAAGTCCAATTATTTATTAGGAGCAACATGTCAGCACTTTCCCAAGTGCAGTCAACTCTGCCCCACGTAATCTACTGCCCACCTATGACCCTGTTTCCCCCCTCCTCCCTGGGTGTGTCATAAATCACATTCTCCAACAAAGCACTTTTGCAGGCTGTAGAAAACATGCCTCTCCGGCTGGCTCTGGTAACCTGGGATACAATCTGGAGAAAGCTATGCCTGGAATGTGCTTCTGGTCATTGCAACCAAGTTTCTCCATCAGTTCTCCCCCCTCTCCCCCCTGTCTATGGTAACTCAAGAGCAGGCCAGGAATGCTTTACGAGTTGACAACTAGAGGTTTTGTCTTCCGAACTTTCAGACTCATGCTGGAGCCCATCCTCAGGGACCGTCTCTCTAGCAGAGTGTGCACTGTTCTGTGTGTGGTATTTATAGTGCCTGTGTGTGCCCTGCCATACATCAAAAACATTTTGGAAGCTATAGAATGCAGCTCTGCAAGTGGGCATTGCATACCACCCAGAGGCTACCATACGAGGACACATTATGCATTGTAAAGATCGGCTGGAAGTGGGAGATACTTCCAATGTAATCTACAAGATCCCCTGCATGGATTGCCCCTGGGATTATGTAGGACAGATGGAGAGGAAGCTAGCCACCCGATTGCAAGAACACAACTGAATGGTCAGATGAGGAGACGCGAACTCATTGGTAGCCTCACATTGGAATGAACAAGGACATACATTCAATTTCACAGCTACTAAGATTGTCGAATGAGCAGGGACAAAAACAGCCAGGGAAGTGATTGAAGCTTGGGAAACAGTTCCCTTGTCAGTCAACAGGAGTGCCCGATTTACCATCAGCATATCAAGTCCTTAGAAGGTGAAGGCTGGACAAAACAAGAAAATGACAGTCAAGGACTTAAAAGCCAGCCATCAACACACCCCAATCAACATCTAAAAAGCCCCATACAACAGTCACCGTAAACATCACACAGAGAACAGCACACGCTCTGCTAGAAAGAAGTTCCCTGAAGGTGGGTCCCAGCACATTTCCCAAAGCTCAGAAGACAAACCCTCTGGTTCCAGAGACCGACCCAGATTGGATCTTCCAATATTATCCTGGGACACGTAGATTCGCCTTAATTTGTAACAAATACATAAATGAATCAAAGACTGCGGGGAGAATCAAACAGGACAACATGGCGGTCACGGGCTAAAAATTTAAGCCTTACCTCTTTTCATGAGGATTTATGCCACCCACATGTAGAAAGAGGTGGGTGATGTTGTAGCGCTACAAACAGTCTCTTGGTTATAGTGCCATGATAGCATGTACAGCCATTTGTGCTGGCACGTGAGCCACAAGCAGACTTACTTCACTGTGCATGTGCACACCTCACGGCTGATTTTTCTGCTGGTTTCAGGCCTTTTCCAGCCTCCCAGAGGCTTGGAAAAAGCCTCTGCAAGGCTTTTCAGGACGAATAGGCCCACTTTGTCATTTCCTGTAATACCGGAAGTGATGAAACGGGCATATTATTGCAGAGGCTTTTTCCAAGCCTCTGGGAGGCCGAAAAAGGCCTCAAACCAACCAAAAAATCAGCTGTGAGGCACAGTGCAGGTAAGGGGGTGGCATGGGTGGGGGTGGGATTGCGTGCAGATGCAAAGGGGGTGTGGGGGGCACACATTGCATTCTGGATGCTGGCACAGGAGCCCCAAAAGGTTAGCCACCACTGCTGTAGGGTGTGAATCAGTGGTGAAATGCTACCGGTTCGGCTCGGTTCACCCAAACCGGTAGTAAAAATAAGCTCCAACAATCAGCTGAGAAGAAAGAAGAGAAAAGCTGAGGATTGGCCCTCCCATCTTCCCTTGCACTTTTCTGTTCTTTATCCTCTCAACCGATTGGCGCAGCAGATCCTCAGCTGGTATTTGGAAAGCTGCGCATGTGCACATTAGGTGCATACAAGCGCATGCGTGAAGTGCGTAATCACTGAAACTGGTAGAATCCCATCACTGGTGCGAATGCGCATATAAACAAACACTTCGGGTTTTGGACAATCTATTTTTATCCTTAACAATGCAAGAAGTCCAGCTCATAGCATTATTTTCAGATTTAATACCTAAATGTCTTTTTCCTGGCTTACAAGTGGTCCTCAACTTACAACAGTTAGTTTCAAAGTTACAATGGCACAGAAAAAAGGGACGTATAACTGTTTTTCACTGCTATAAACTTTGGAGTCTCCCGATGATCACATGATCAAAATCCAGACTTTTGGCAACTGGTTCCTATTTATGACAGTCACAGTAGGTCCCGGGGTCAGGTGATCCCCTTTTGTGAACTTCTGACAAGCAAAGTCGATGGGGAAGACAGATTCACTTAACATCCATGTAACTGCCATGATTCACTTAACAACCGTGGCGAGAAATGTTGTAAAATGAGGCAAAGCTGAAAGCTCCCCTAACAAACGTCTCCCTTAACAACAGAAATTTTAGGCTCAAATTGGGGGCATATATTGAGGGCTACCTGAATTTCATTTCAGGATTAAGTTAAGCTTTTGCCATGGGAACCAAAAAAAAAAAAAATGCAATGAAGGCAATTTTGCTTGTATACATTTTGATTTGCTCGTAATTATTTATTGAGATCTTCAAGGAACATCCTTCATCTTTGGCCTTTGTCAACAAATTAGATGGTGGGTTGTAGCTGTCTCTTTCAGAGAAGTATGTTGTGGTTTGCCGGCAGCAGGTGCAGATGGCTGAGGTCTCGGAGAGCGAGGGCTCAGATGAGGGGCGTGCATGTGATGCAGTGATGGGGCCAGCACCATCTGGGAGGGGGATGCTGCCATCGGAGATTGTGGAGGCTGGCAGCAGTGATGCTGTCATGCCCCTGTTAGAATCTGACTCCAAGGGAGAGGAGGAACAGATGACAGGGAGTGGAAGTGTGGCTCCGGAGGTTGTGGAGGAAACTGGGGAAGGGCACCGGCCAGCTGGGCATTCAGAGGAAGACCCAGGCCCTCTTCATCCTAGAGCATGCAGGGAGGAGCAGATAAGGGAGAATGGCGTGGTCTATGGGGGAGGAAAGGGCCCTGATCCCCTTCATGGGCTGCAGCTGTGAGGAAAGGCACAAACTGTGCATAGGCCAGTGCTGGAAACAAAGTATGAAAATATTTTTAGTTTGTCAGTTCTTATCTGAGTTCTGGCATCCTTCCCAGTGTGTGTATTTCAATATCTGTGGATGTCTTCAAGCCCTGCCTTGTCTCATTAATTCTTCAGTGTGGTTTGTGTTGTTTTTATCTATTTATAATTTATATGTATTTTGAGTTTGAATGGAATTTCTTTCTTTTCGCAACTGTTTGTGGGGGAGTTTTTTCTCCAGTCAATGATAATTGGAGCTTTGGGGCCAGGTTGAAGGAATTAAAGGGGCTTCACCTGTTTTTGTGACTGTGTTGCTTTTGTATCCCACCCTGGGTCATCACACATGCAGAGGACCCTGAGGGGCCAATGCCCAGTGCTTGTGCATGCAGGGCTACTTGAAGGAAAGAACAGCAGCACAGGTGACTCGGGAGTAAGGCTGCAAGGTGATGGCCCCTCCCTGAAGAAGATAAAAGCCAACTGAGAAACTGCAGCTCTTTGCAGAAGGCAAAGAAGTTTTATACTCGAGCCTGGTGGACGTTAGGAATATCTGAGTTGGTATTTGGAGACTCTTTGATTTATTGTTTGGTAACTTTATCTGGTGTTCTTGGCAGCCTTGCAAAAACTTGGCCAGGCTCTTCCTTATTGGAGCTAATTAGTTGGAAGCAGCCTTTTACCTGTGAAGAAACAGGATTCGTAAATGAAACATTAAAAGGTTGTGCTATTACCTTTGTCTTGTGTTGGCTCTCTTGGAACCAGGTTTGGGTCAGAACAAGGTATGACACCAGGGGTGGGATTCAAATTTTGTAACAACCAGTTCTGTGGCCGTGGTGAGATGGGTATGGCAAGCTGGGCGTGGTCATGTGACTGGGTGGGCAAGCCTCCTCAGCAAAGCAGTAAGTATGCAAGGGGAATCATAGGAACAGCTGATCATCGGGAGAAGAAAAAGAAGAAGAAATGCATTAAGGAGTGACTGGGCGGGGAACAACGCAGTCAGCGATGTCGGGTATGTGCGCAACATTGCACATGCACGCTAAGGACTGACTGGGTGGGGAAGGGAGGGAGGGACGGGTGCAGAAGTATGGGGCCAAACCGCGCAGAATCATAACAACCAGTTCTATAGAACCGGTGCGAACCGGTAGAATCCCACCCCTGAGTAAGACATAATTCTTGTGGCAATATTACTATGCCCTCAAATGCATTTGGTACATTAGCTTGGTGGGCTGCTTATCTACATTCAGATTGTACATTTTCCAGGCTACGCTGACCAATACTGTACATTTACACACCAAATCAGTTCACACATCTTGCACTGCTCTTACAAGATGCACGATATGATATTCAGAATTATTACAGAAATGATAGCGCGGGAGAGAAGAAATGGGAAACTTCAGCGGGAAGCGAAATGCTTTCAGAGATGATGCTTTCCAACGATTCTCATTCAATGACAAAAAGGATGTTAGTGATACCCCGGCATTGCTAAGCTGATTAGCGGCTATCACGAGACAAGCACACAAAAACATCTCCAGCCTGATTAAATTCTCCCTCTAAATCGTTAAGATTTATTGCACTGTAAATTCAGGAGTTTTGGGTTGTTATTCCTGTCTCCAGTGCAAAATCTTTTTGTTAACGGCCGGTCACATTCTAGTCAACAATAAACGGTCTGCAACGTTGAAACGATGCCTCATTCCTCATTTCTGATATACTATTTGTGTTCATTTGTCCTTTTTTTTCCCCCATAGAGTGGCCTATTTATCCTAACATGTAGTGAGATATACCTTTGTATAACATGCACAACATTGATGGCAAGTAATTCATTATTTATTGTGGGGAAACACTGCTTTAAGAGTTTAGTGAAATTTTGCCAGAATTGTGGTTGGCAAAGCTTGTAAAGCTAGATGTTTTGCTCTGTAGACCAGAGTGGTTGGGCTCCTGCCTTTACACTCAAGTAGTCTGACCCCGATTGGTCTTTAGCCCAGCTGGCTTCTGATTGGTGCAGGTTGGTGAGGCTTGGTCTCTGACTGGTTCTTCATTTGTGCCTGATCCCTAATTAGTCATTGTTGATGCGTTGGTTCCTGATTGATCTTTTGTTTGCCAGCTTGAAATCTTGCACTAAATATAAATATTGTTGTGTTTATTTATTTACAATGTTAAAAATATTTACGTCCTTTTGGATGTATGTTCTGCCTTTGTACAGAAATTCAAGACGATTATACATAGTGCACATTCTCCAATTTGTCCTCACAACCTCTACCTGTAATGCAGCTTTTTTAAAAAAAACAACCCCCCCCCCCTTTTTAAGACCCTGTAATCCCTTAATTCGTGGTGGCCTGGGGGTGAAGATGCTCGCCTCCCATTAGGAAGGTTGTGAGTTCAATCCTAGGTAGCAACAGATGTTTCTCTCTCTCCTAGGGAGCAAAGAAAAAAAAAATCTGCTGCGAACTTAAGAATGGCATCAGGAAGGGCATCCAGAGGGCAAACGCTCAGCTCCATACCTGTAATGTAGCTTGGCTTGGCCTAAAGTTACACTCAGCAGAAGGTGGAGAAGAACCAAGGTGTCCCCACACTTAATCCAACATCTTACCCGCTAAACACCCTGGTTCATGGGCTGAGAGGAAGGGCGTGGCCCAAAATTCCCCAGGGAGCTTCTGAGGTCTGAGACCAGACCAGAATCTGGTCTCCCTGCTGCTACTCCATATATACGTTGGGTCTCATTTTTTAAAAAATAGGCACCCCTTCCTAGTCTGGAGTTCCAGTAGAAAAGGGGATCCTTGCCAGGGGCCAAAGAGATAGCAAAACTTGGAATATCTGATAGGCAAGAAAAGAGCAAAGGCAGACTTCTCCCTAGCAATTCACAGAGTACATGTGTTGTAACAGTCACACAAAAAGTTGCTTTAGTCTGGCAAGATTCTGTCTACAAGCCAACAGCAGTAAAGCAGAAACTCAGAAGCAGTTCCACATGTCACTCTGGGTCCCTTGGCCTTGACATTCTCTGACATTTTGGCTGATAACATTTGTCTCTGTAATTTTAATTCTAATTGTCAGAAAAGAGAGGACGTCACTTAGCATCTGTCCCAGAGTCTGTTCCAAAATGATATCTCATAACAGAGTGAGAAGAGCCACTGAGGCAGTGGTGGGAGTCAAAATAATTTTACTACTGGTTCTGTGGGCGTGGCTTGGTGAGCATAGCAGAGGAAGGATACAGCAAAATCTCCGTTCCCTCCCCACTCCTGGGGGAAGGATACTACAAAATCCCATTCCCTCCCCACCCCACTAACCTGCTTTTCAGCTCCGTTCTCCTGTGCAGGGCAACCAAAGAAGACCCAGCTGATCAGCTAGGACTCAGGAGGCAGAGAATAGATGGGGTGGGGCCAGTCAAGAGGAAGCGCAAACCCTTCCTCCCCCCACCAACCTGCCATCCCAGGGAACCAAAAGGGGGGGGGGGGGGGGGGGGGGGGGGGGGGGGGGGGGGGGGGGGGGGGGAGGGGGGGGGAGGGGGGGGGGGGGGGGGGGGGGGGGGGGGGGGGGGGGGGGGGAGGAGGGGGGGGGGGGGGGGGGGGGGGGTGACCAGAGCGGTATGGCGGTTCTCTGCAAACTACTCAACATTTCCGCTACCCGTTTTCCAGAACTGGTCAGAACCTGCTGAATCCCACCTCTGCTCTGCACTGAGGTCATTCATGACAGGATATCCAAACAAATGTATCCACCACAGGTAGCTCTCTAGAACCTATTTTATAATCTATAGCAAAAAAGAGCATATCTCCCTTGGTAACTTATTCTACCAATGTGAATTGTTCATATTGCTACCTTCCAAAAAGGTATCTGAGATGTTATCCCATGTTCTGAGATAATAGGACCAGGTCTTGACTTCCATTGCTATTTTAATATCTATTTCCTAGCTTTGTATCCCATTTTTAGGAACCAACTTAAAAACAGAGTAACAGAGTTGGAAGGGACCTTGGAGGTCTTCTAGTCCAACCCCCTACTCAAATAGGAGACTCAATACAATTTTGGACAAGGGGTTGTCCAATCTCTTCTTGAAAATCTCAAGTGAGGGAGCACCCACAACTTCTGGAGCAACAGTTAATGAATAAACAACTAAATGAAATTTCAAAATAGCTTGCACGCAGTATCTTCTTTTAAAATATACATCTCACCTGTTTTATAAAAGATTTAAGACTACTGAGAAGACATAGCTAACTGATCATGGAAGATGAGATTGAACAAGCAGACCTCTTAAAGCAGAGCACGCCTTATGAGATAATGCTTCGATGCGGCTCAAAAGAATTCTCCATACGTACCTCTTTATACTGTCATGCAAAATAAGTTCATTGTGTCAAAACAAAATTATATCATCCAGGATAAAGATCAATCTTATTCTGATAAAAGTTTCTACTTGTACTGGTTTAAGTATCTCACCCAACGCAACTCTTTGAAAAGAGACTGCATTGTGTGTTCAGGAGTGACGGTGCAGATGGATCCCTTCCAACACAGTTGACCACACAAACAAAACTAGAGACGTTTAACACCTTGCCTCAGACTCTATTATCCAGTCTGAAGAAAAACACAATCATGGTGTCAAAAGCAACAGGATCAAAAAGATCGCGCTGTCCACATCTAATTTCCCGCGAATGCAAACTTCAAGGTGGTAAAATTTAGAGTAACCAAGGCTGCTTCTCGGAAAGGTGCTTTTTTTTTTTTCAGAAGGCAACTGGACTTTTCTTTTTTCTTTCGAAGACATGTCGCTTGTCATCTCAGAAGCTTCTTCAGCTCTGACTGGATGGAAAGGAATGGAAGGATTGATACTCCTTGCAGACCGCTGGTCCTTTGCATCCTTTTAGAGGGTTTGTTGAGGCCACTTGGAGGTTTATCTATGTCCTCAGGGTCACCTGGGTGATGCACCTGCAGTCTGCAATTTTCGTTTTCAAGAAATCCATTCCTACTCCCACATCATTTGAAGAGTGTTCATCCCAAAATGCATAGCTAGAAGTTTATGGAGATTCTCCATCATCCAGGTCATGGTTGTCCCAAAGGTGCCCTTTGCAAACTACATGAACTGTTTGCACTACTCGGGTGACCCTGAGGACACAGATAAACCTCCAGATAATAGATAACAGATTAACCGAATTGGAAGGGACCTTGTAGGTCATCTAGTCGAAGCCCCCGCCCCCCAAGCAGGAGACCCTACACCATTTCTCACAAATGGCAGTCCTATCTCTTCTTCAAAGCTTCCAAGGACGAAGCTCCCACCACTTCTGAAGGCAACTTCTGCCCCATTGATTGATTGTTCTCACTCTTAGAAAATTTCTCCCTATTTCCAGGTTGAATCTCTCCTTGATCAGCTTCCATCCAAAATTCCTTGTCTGGCCTTCAGGGGCTTTGGAAGACAGCTTGGCCCCCTCCTCTCTGGGGCAGCCCCTCAAATATTGGAAGATGGCTATCATGTCTCCTCTAGTCCTTCTCCTCACTAGACTAGCCAGGCCCAATTCCTGCAACTGTTCTTCACATGTTTTAGCCTCCGGTCCCCTCACCATCTTGGTTGCTCTTCTCTGAACTCTTTCTAGAGTCTCAACATCTTTTTAATAGTGTGGTGACCAAAACTAGCCTTGGTCCAAGTGGCCTCAACAACTCTCTAAAAGAATGCAAATGACCAGTTGTCTACTATTCTCCCACCCCACCATCCCCATTAGACCAGGTCACATTGTCCAATGAAGGCTCCTGGTATTGTTGCGAGAAAGACTTTTAGCTGACTGGTAAACATCTGCTGAAAAGTTCTAGCTTCTCCCACTGGCATCTTGATGTCTGGACCCAGATCTTTCTAAAGTTTGACACATTTATTATGGAGACCTTTCAACTTTCAAGCTATCCAAACCATCTTTGCCCCCAACTAGGCTGCAAACCATCACCATGGATGAAAACCAAATTGGAAGGCGGGACATGGCCTCCTTACTTAGTAGACCTACAACCTTTCATTATCATTTTTACAGATTCTGCCACAGATCACATTTCAGCTGCTAAATTTTAGCCTTCCTCACTCCCAAATCCCTACTCGATTTTCCACGTTGATTAGAATGTAGCAGCAGACTATATAAACGGATATGTGTATTATTACCCAGAGAGGAAATAATAATAAACAATAAATGTTTTAATTGTTTAAAAGAAGTGAAATGGAAGGCCAATTCCGCATTGTTCTACTAATCTGTTCATGTGGAATTTCTCTGCAGCAACCTAAAAATAAAAATAAAAATGGATTGTCTGATGTGTATTGGTTGTACACACCTAGGAATAGCTCTTTCGGACCAGAGGGTTGTCTGTTAGGATGTATCAACCACTCAAAGTCCGTAAGATGGATGTTGCATTGATCAAGATGGGCTGTAGATCATCACTGATGACATCTAGAAGCTATGAACGAAGAGTATTGTTCAGGCATTTTTCTCCCTAAGGCTTGCTCTGTAGGAAATTATTTCTGGCTGCCGGTTGATCTGTACACTGGGAGGCTGTTGCTGTGTGAAAAATATCTGTGCAAATGGCCAATATATAACAACCCAACTGTCTATGGAACTATCTATCTAACCACCCACCCATCCATCCACTTATCCATTATTATCTATCTATATCTATCTATATTTCTCTCTCTCTCTCTATCATTCCTTATCTCTACCTACAGTATATACCTATCCATCCATCTATTGCTATCTATCTGTCTGTCTGCCTGCCTGCCTGCCTGCCTGCCTGCCTGCCTGCCTGCCTGCCTGCCTGCCTATCTATCTATCTATCTATCTATCTATCTATCTATCTATCTATCTATCTATCTATCTATCTATCTATCTATTATCCTTCCTTCCCGTTTATTCCCACATGATTTTACTGTTTATATTCCTACATACCGATCTCTATCTCTATATACAGATAGCTGAATGAGTACTTTTTTTATTGCAAATAATGTTTTAACATTGCTACAGTGTTATTTATTGCAAATAATGTTCTAACATTGCTACAGCCGAGTAAATCAACCCTTTGCTATTTCATTGTTTATAAATTAAATGCCACAGAAGATTTACATGAAATGAAAGTTCTAACCCTGTTCTGACTTGCAACTCAAAACGATTGCTCCAGCATCTTTTAATCCTCTCCTGGTTTTGTATGAAATATTCATAGAACGTTTGCAATCTTCCCCTCATTTTCTTAATTTCCTTAAATAAATTTACATTTACTTAAAACAATTTGACAATTAAGGGCAAGGCATTTTATTTGGTTCTCCTCTTTATTGCTCAAATTGTCCCGTCATTTCCATAATATTTTTGACATATTATTTCTGTTCTGGGGAGAAAAAAAAAATCAGAAAAACAGATTGCCATGGGACTAAGAATCATACTGGGAAAACATAAAAATTGCAGAGAAAAGCAAGTGAAAAACTCACAGGTCATCAATAGCCTCAATCCTTCTACCCTTCAGAAGGCTGAGGGGAAATATCAAAAAGAATCAAATGTTTTTGCTTCCGAAGTTTGTTATATTTTTATTATTATTATTATTTCATGTAGAGTTGGCTGCCATAAAGGTGATTTACAGGTCTAGATTTCTCAAATAGCTGTTTTAACAAGTTATTTTTTGTGCAAAGACTAAATCTTTTTTTTTTTTTTTCATTTTTTGTATTGGACAGCTTCGACACTGGAAGTTTTTAAGAAGAGATGGACAACCATTTGTTTCGAATGGTATAGGGCTTCCTGCCTGAGCAGGGGGCTGGACTAGAAGATCTCGGAGGTCCCTTCCAACTCTGTTATTCTGTATCAGTCCAACACAAGGAGTCCAATGCATTCTCTAACTTTATAGAACGTGGTAACCTGCTGGTTGTGGATTTCTCCAACATAGTGTTGTGGCCTGCCAGCAGCCAGAGGAGCTGGCCACAGAGTCTGACAGTGGGGAGGTTGGGGAGGAACCTGGGCCAGTCCCGGAGTCTGGGGAAGGCTCTGACGAGGGCTTTGTGTCAGAGGCAGAGATGGGGCCAGGGCCGTCCGACAGTCGGAGATCATTGGGGAAGAAGAACAGCTGGAGCCTGTTCCAAGTGTGCCCATGCACAGAGCTGCCAGAAGAAGGGAACAGTTGAGGAACAAAGGTTGGCTCAGGAATAAAGGCACAGGTGGGTGGTGAATGGCCCCTCCCATAGGGAATAAATAAGAGAGAAAGGGGAGTGGTGTTTGCAGGAGACAATTAGTTCAATTCATTAGGGTGAAGATCCGTTCCTGACTTCTTGCCAAGTAATTGCTGCTACAGCGTGGCGTCTGAAAGGTATCAGCCTGGCAGCTCTCCAAGCCTGATAAAGGTTTGTAGTTGTGAAATCTCCTGATTGGCCGGGACTTTGCTGGAGAGGAATTCACTGTAAACTAAATAAAAAAAGGGTTTTATTGGGGCGAGGAGTCAGCTTCCTGGTGTTGGGGAAGCCTCGGTCAGAACACCTCTCAGCAGTGGGATTTCTTCTCTTTGACTGAAAACGCATGAAGATGCAATCAAGAAAAAGAGATAAAACCCCCCTTTGTCTAGAATGGTACAGGGTCCCCGGTTCAAGCAGAGGGTTGGACTAGAAGACCTCCAAGGTCCTTTCCAACTCAGCTTTGGTTATTCTCTTTTACTTCATTGATGCTGAGCCTTTTTCTCCCACATCAGAGATTTGACGATGCCCAATTTCGCAGGCGTAACCAAATGAATGACTCATTTAACCAGACTACCTGCAATTTTGCTAAAGCACACCTGAAGGCTGGGATAATGACACAGCATAACCATCCATAAAATGGATCTCACGACAAGGTACTCCTTACCGGTTTTGAAAAACGTCTCTCCGTTCCCATATCAGAAGGAGCTGAAAACCAAAGCGAAGGAGATCGATATTCAATCTCCCACGACTTACGCAAGAACTGCTGTCTTATTCATCCTCTTAATTTCGACGGCATTGGCCATCGCCGCTCCTTCTTCTGTTTAAGCTAACATTGATCTCTTTTAATTTATAAATTTAACTCTATTTCCCTACGGAATCAGTCACTCGTGTTTGGAACACATTGGGAAATTTAGAAACTCGTTCGTTAATAAATCTTTCTTGTCTCCCTCAATTAGAAGGACAATCATTCTGCTAAGTGGAAATCTTCGGTCTGATTGCATCGGCAATAACAAAATACCCATTAATCCCTGTTGCTTAAAAGACAAACAGTGTCTTCTTTTTATTGTTCACACAATCGAGGGGGGATTCCAAGGAAGCTTCTCGGAGGAGAAGCGAAACGTCTTCAAAAGAAAAAAAACAAGGAAGTCCATTTGCCTCCTGAAATAAAAGCACCTTTGGGACAACCAGGACCTGGAGAACTGAGAATGTCTACAGACTTTTAGCTACACAATATGGGATTTGCACCACTCAGGTGAACCCTGAGGACACAGACAAAACTCCAAGTGGCCTCAAGGACCTTTTAAAAAGGAGGCAAATGACCAGCTGTCTACAAGGCGTATCAATCCTTCCGTTCACCACCATCCAGTCAGAGCTGAAGAAGCTCCTTGGAGGAGAAGCGAAATGTCCTCCAAGAAAAACCAAGAAAGTCCAATTGCCTTTTGGGAAAATGCACTTTTGGGGGACAACCATGCCTTGGAGGACTTGAGAATCTCCACAGAGTTGAGGGTGGGGTGTTCCGAATCCCTCTCAATGCTGCCCTTAAACTGGATTTCCAAGGCTCATTCCTAAATGGCTTCAAACGCAATTATAAATAGTCCTCGACTTACAACAGTTCATTTAGCAGCTGTACCAAGTTACAACGGCACTGGGGAAAAAAATGACTCAGGACCGTTCTTCACACTTAGGACCATTGGTCACGTGATCCATATTTAGACGCTTGGCAACTGACTCCCACTTATGACGGCTGCACGGTCCCCAAAGTCACACGATCCACTTGTGTGACCTTCCAGCAAGCAAAAGTCCACAGGGAAACCAGATCCAATTAACAACCATTAAGTTCTTAATTAACTAATAATGACTAACTGATAATAGACTAATTTAATTGCTGCAAGGATTCACTGAACAACAGTATTAGGAAAGATCGCAAAGTGGGGCAAACTTCAGTTAACAAATGTCTCACTTAGCAACTGAAATGTTGGGCTAAATTGTGGTCGAAAGTCAAGGACACCCTGTGTACTATAGCAGGGTTTGCCAACCTTTTGGATCTGAGGGACCACCAAACTCATCATTTTAAATCCCGTGGAGTAGAGACTCTGGGAAAATCCCCCCAGAAACGTCCGCAGGAAAATTCCCCACCCCATTTCTTACCGATCAATCCTTTTTTATTTGGGGTTGCAGGATACCGTCTCCAGCTCCATTCTCAGAGGGAGGGAGAGAGAGAGAGACTTTTGGCTTCATGCAAGGAAAACAGCAGAAGCCACAGAAGTCTTTCTCTCTCTCCCAAACTGCCAGAAATGAGTCTTTCTGAGACTTGTCATGCTGGTGCAGCCTCTTGGAGCAGGAGGCCTTGCAGGGTCCCAAAGACTCATTTCTGGCAGAATTTGGGGGAGAGAAAGAAAGACTTTTGCTGCTTTCCTTGCATGCAGCCAAAAGCAGAAGAAGAAAGAAGTGGAAAGAAGCAGCCCAGTGGCCAGGTCAGGCGCATGGGGCCGGTGGGGCAAGTCCCCCCCTGCCCTTTCCTCTTCCCCTCACTACCTCGTGTTGTTCGCAAAGCAAGCGACGCAAGCCTTGTGTTCCCGTGGGCCATGTGGGCGGCGCAGCCTTATGTCCCCACGCAGCCTGGATTAATTTCTTTGGGGAGGGGACATTTCTCTGTGAACCACCAAAATTCTCCAACGGACCACCAGTGGTCCCTGGCTAACCGGTTGGCAACCACTGTATTATAGGACCATTATTCTTAGAACAATACAGTAGTATGATTGTTCCTGTGAACTATTATGATACTATATAATGTGCTACCTGATATTATTGCAACTGTAATATTACAGACACAAATCTGTAATGTAGCAAAACTCACTTAGCAAATTTCTCACTTAGCAACGTAAATTTGGGACCCAGCTACGGTCAGAGGTTGAGGACTGCCTGCATCGTGGTCCGTTTTTATGACCACGAATCTTCCTAAGGATACATCCGTGCCCTAACTCAGGATGGAGTTTACTAAAATTAACATTTAGAAGCCAGCCCTGCTAGTTATTTCACACATTATTAACCTATATTACAATTCAAATACAGCTTACAGCTGGCAAAAAAAAGGAGTCTCTTTTGTAAAGCGCCCTCCAACCTAATAGGCTTAATCAGAGATAAATTAAATTAGGCAGTCATGCATACCGCAGCATATTAGCATTCGGTGGTTATTAAACACATTTTCTGCAATCAGTTGCACAAGGAGGGAATTGTGAGCAAATAGGAGATAACCACCCTCCGTAAATAAGAGTGTGTTAAGGGAGCCTTTCTAGCCCCTGCTCTTCGTATGCGGTGCATTGTGGGGCCTGTGTTCCTCTGCTGATACCAATTGAGCTTCTCGAGTTCCCTCGCAGGGGCATCGGCCCAGCAGACAGGATGAATAAAGGGCGAGAGGAGAGGCCTTCGGCCGGAGATCCGCTGAGAAGATTGTCTATGCCGGCCTTTGAAAATGGACAGATGAGTCCTATTTGCAAAGTGGAGGAAGAGGAGGTTGGAACTGTCCTGGTTAAAAAATGGAGGGGTAAGGTTCATATCTGGAATGGAGCGAAGCAGAGCAGAAAGTAGAGTAGAGTAGAAAAAATAGAGTAGAGTAGAACAGAAAGCAGAATAAAAAAATGAAGTGGAGTAGAAAATAGAACAGAATCAAGGAGGAGCTGCTACCGGTTCACCCCGGTTCAGCTGAACCGGTTGTTAATTTTATGGCCAGTTCAGCCAACTGGCAAATCCTATCCCCGGCTGGCTCCACCCACCCTGCCCCTCCCCTCCCAGGAGTCCCCACAGGGCCCATTTTGGATCCCAGGAATGTGCAGGGCTCGTGTGGAGGCTCAGGGAGGACAAAAATGTTTCGGGCCTCCAGAGGGCCTCCATTTTCACCCTCCTGAAGGATCGAGGAAAGCCTCCGGAGCCCAGAGAGGGCAAAAAAGCCCTCCCACCACCACATGGTGCAGGAGGCCGACAAGGCCACGCCCACCATGGCCACACCCACACAGCAACCAGGCAGAGAACACGTTGCTAAAAAATGTTAAGCCCACTCCTGAATAGAATAGAAAATAGAATAGAGTAGGGTAGAAAATAATACGAGTTGAGTAGAGTAGAGTAGAAAATCCAGCAGAGTAGAGTACAGAATAGAACAGAACAGAATAGAATATTCTACTTCCTTAAAGCTACATGAACAGAATTTTGCACGTCTGAAAATACAATTCTCCCACCATCGCCTTTAGAGCGCATGGGGTACATCTCTTCTCTTGATCTTCCCATTATGCAACAAAATCTTGGAAACCAAAGAAGAATCAAACTTGACCAATAGTGGGTTAACTGAGGCAGAGTCTGTTTAAATACTCTTGAGATGCTGGAGGTTTTTATTCCCCTAGATTTTGCCCTGAAGTTGCCCGTTGTGAGATAAGCAAGTCAACTGACTGGTCTTGCTTGTTCTCTTCCATTCTCTTTCAGTAGCCTACTCTGACCTGCTAAAAATTAGAAACACACCTTCAGAGTGTGTTGGGTGCCGTGTTCTCAGGTAAGAGTAGAGAATTGGGAAGATGAAATGAAGGTTGGGAAAAAAAGGAAAGAGGAATGATCAAATCCTTCGATGATCCTGTGTTCGGATTGGAATGAAATAAGCCCGAATCATGTTTGAACAATAATGTCTGGAATTAAATAAGCCCGAATAACGTTTGGAATTAAATAAACCCGAATAACGTTTGGAATTAAATAAGGCCGAATAACGTTTGGAATTAAATAAACCCGAATGATGTTTGAACAATAGCATGGCAGGAATTTGGAGACGCCTTGAAATAGATCTACCTTTTCTCTCTGAAATTAATTGTGAATATAAATATCCCCCTGGCCATTCCTGGCAAGGCCTCTCGGATGGTTGGCCTGATCACCACAAATGCTGATGGAAGGAGAACCGCCTCCTTCCTGCTCAGTTAAAAGGACCTTTTGCTCAAACGAGATATATAACATCACTCATTTCTTTCTGACAGAAAAATACATCAGCAAGATGCTGGCAGCTTGCCTTCTTCACTCATCCATCTCGTAGAAACTTACCAAGGCTGCGCCCGGCGATGATGTGAATTTTTTCACACATGACCCAAAGTCTTTGGAAGATACCTGGCATTCTCTCAGGCCGGGCACCTTTAAAATTCAGCATAAGGTGGCAAAGAACACGGAGCTGCCCACCAAGCCAATTGCGTTAAGGGAATCTTTATTTGTTCTGAGCCATAGGTACAATAGTTGGGGGGAAAAATTGAAGTGCCTGAGGACGGCTACGGGCAGCCTGCATTGAAATGCAACATTTTGACATGATTAATGAAGAGCAAGGCGTGCAGCTCATTTCCATCAATGCCGGGTTTACGCCATTGCAAAGGAAGGGACGTTCTTCTCATCCATCCTCTTCCTGTCACACTCAGCTGTTGGCCACTGCAGAAATATTGATGTCCCTGTGATTGAACGGGTGTGCGTCACGCGCTTTGACCCTAATGCAAGGATGCGCCAGCTAGAAAATATTAAGAAAGTATAACTTTCTTTTCTAAATCGTGCAGAACGTCTGCACAACACAAAGACTGCATGCAAATAATATTCACAGTCAGACGGAGGATTAAGGAGATGGTGACAGAGGTGCACTAAAATCCCTTCGTCATCATCATGATTTAACAACCCCATAATCCCTTGCGGGGTGAAGTATGGGCAACTGAATGGAGCTAGCGGAATCTTTAATGGCCAGATGTCCTTCCTGTTGCCAATATGGAGTTTTGTTCAGCAGCTTTAGTTTCATTGTGCCCAGAAAGAAATATCTGCCTCTATCTAGAATTGAACTCACAGTCTCCGGATTGTGAGGCAAGAGGTCCACCTCTAGGCCTCCACACACCACTCTGTATACTAAAATCTCTTTCCTATATTTAGTAGAAGAGGCAGGGTCCCAACCCCTGGGACATGGACCACTGCTGGACCATGGTTTATTCGCAACTGGGCCATTAGCCAAGGCCCATGCGTGCATGCACAGCTTAACTTGCACCAGCAGCAGCCTGGCATATGTGCACACGCAGCTCAAGTCATATGAGTGGTGGGCTGGCACATGCCTGCACGTGTGCGTCGCTCAAGTTGCAGTCAAGGTGTGTGTGGATGCACGTGAGCTTCAGCCCGCAGCTTGCATGACCTAGTTTCTCTCTGTCCACCCAGTTGGGCTGCCAAGCCACAGGTTGGGGACTGCTGAATTAGAGAATATAGAAAACAACTGAACAGAACAATTATATCGACTGAAGGTGTTCCTACAGTCGCTTTTATATTCTTCATAACAGATGGATCAAACGTAAGACAACTGAGCCCTGGATTGTTATATAAATCAGGGGTCCCCAACCAACACCGGCCTGTTTGAAACCGGGCAGCCCAAGTCACGGGTGACCCCATACCTGCCAGTCCCACAGAACCATCCCTTCTCCTCCCTCTACCGGTCCACCAAGCGGGAAGGTTGATGATAGCGGCGTTCCAGTATTTGAGGAGCTGCCACAAACATGAGGGAGACAGCTTATTTTTGAAAGAACCAGAAAACAAGGCAAGAAACAACAGATGGAAACGAATCAAGAAGAGAAGCAACCTAGAAGTAAGGAGAGACTTCCTAACATTGACAACAATCAACCAGTGGAACAGCTTTCTTTCAGAAGGCATGGGTGCTCCATCATTAGAGGTGTTCAAGAAGAGGTTGGACAACCATTAGACTGAAAGGATATATGGTCCCCTGCTTCAGCAACGAGTTACACTAGAAGACCCCTAAAGTCCCTTTCAACTCTGCTATTCATCACAAAAAACAAAATGGAGCAGAGCGAGACCATCTCACGGTTCCAAACATGGCCACGTTACTCCTCCTTCTTAGGAAGCTTGTTCTTCATATGGAGGAGTAATGTTGCCATATTTGGAGCCAACTAGACCTTGTAACGTCCCAGAAGAAGACTGTGTTGTGCTCCCTTTGGGCTTGTGGGCTGGTTTGGATGGGATAGATCAAAATCACAAAGGACAGGAGCCTCGAAACCAGGGGTGTGATTCAATTGGTGTAACAACCGGTTCGGTGAGTGCGCGCACACGCCAAATGTGTGCTCCAGGCGCGCGCGCGCACAACTTTTTTAAAAAGCCCGTTTTCAGTTCCAATACTTATCTTCTAGGCAGCCCCTGTGAATAAAACAGCTGAGGCGTGGCAAATTGCTCTGCCCTGCAAATCAGCTGTTCTCTAAAACAGGGGCCCTCAAATTGGGCCACTTTAAGACTTGTGGCCTTCAACTCAAAGCAAAGCTGGCTGGAGAATTCTGGGAGTGGAAGTCCACAATTCTTAAAAGTTGCCACGTTTGGAGAGTTCTGCTCTAAAACAATGAAATGAAGCACGGGAAAGAACAGGGGCAGTTGGGTGGGACCCAATGCTCACCAGAACTACTGGTTCGCCTGAACGGGTCCAAACCAGTAGAATCCCACCTCTCCAGAAGCCCCCCTCTACTCACGCTTGGTACGACTATCACGGACATTGCCTTCAACTGTGCTCTCACAAACTCTGTCTATAATCTAACCCATGAAACAGACTTGTAAGCTTCAGCTACTATTCCTTTTGATCTTGGACTGAATGTAAAACTCTATTCCTGCTCGCCGGATTTATGATCGTGTAATTGCCAAGTAACTGACTCCAATCTAAGCAGGTCAAACACCTCTTGTACCTCCTGAAGACTTCTAAACAGAAGTCAAATGTACTCACCTGTCCCCTTCAGCAAAGCTTGCAGTGAATAAGAAAGTGCTTTTTTTACACCGTAATAGCCTTGATTCACACCCAAAACTCTTCATCTTCCCAAAAACGAAAGGGAGAAGAAAGCTTTGAGTTGGCAACCATTCTGAGAAGACTCCCATTGAACCATATCTTGCAGATATGCCAGGGAGATATCTATGGATAATCCTCTACGTTCGTCCACCGTCGAAGCTATTGCTAAACAAGATGGCTGTTAAATGAGTTTTGCTCCATTTTTATGATCTTTCTGGCCCCTGTTGTTAAATGAATCACTGCAGTTGTTAAATTAATAACATGCTTGTTAAGTGAATCTGGCTTCTCCATTGACTTTGCTCGTCGGAAGTGTTATGTCCCTGGACCTTGAAGAAGTTCCCACCCAGGTCCGTCCTCGCTGCAGGGGCGGCTGCCCCTCCTCATTGGCTGGGTTTCCCCAGCAGCCTGCTATAAAAGCAGGCTGCTGGGTCCAGCCCTTTCGCTGTTCGCTGCGAGCCAGTTCCAGGCTGAGCAAGCACGTTCAGTCCTTGTAAATAAACCTTGTTGCACTAAGCCCTGGTTCAGCCTCTTATTTCCCATACGTAATACTGGCGACGAAGGTGGGATCGGCTACCAGAGGCAAGCTGCAACGCTGAATCACTAAAACGCTGATCCGCAGCCCAGAGAGAGAGCGATCAGCCAAAATAAGGGCAAACGCTGACCGCAACTCCAGAGAGAGCGATCAGCCCGAAATGAGAACGAACGCTGAATCACTAAAACGCTGATCCGCAGCCCAGAGAGAGCGATCAGCCAAAATAGAGCAACGCTGATCGCAACCCAGAGAGAAAGCGATCAGCAAACAAGCTAGTGAAAGTGAGAAGCGCCTGTAGCCGCTTGTTAGCATAAGCTACAGAGGAAGTGTAGCGCTGCGAGCCGCAGCCGCCGTGCCGTTTTGGGCGAAATTCAAACAGCTGTCAGCTGAAGCACATTCAAATGCAACACAGCGTTGTATTGGGAAATCGCTAACGCCCACACAGGCGCGAATTTCAAAAGACACTGCCAATGACCGTTGCAGTCTAAACACCTTCTGATCCCAGAGAGAGAGAAGGGAATTGCGAAATTTCCCCAGAGCTGAAGTCACTTGCCTAGCACAGGCACTAAACCTCTACTGCTACCCCAGAGAGAGAAGAGCACTTGCCTAGCACAGGCACTAAACCTCTACTGCTACCCAGAGAGAAAGCATTTTATCCAACAGGTTAACCAGTAGACCCACAACATGAACTCCAATCCAGCCTTCCCAGCGTTCAAGCCAGATGAGGAGAAGTGGGAATCATACAAGAATCGATTTAATTATTACATCGACGCCATCGGATTGGCTGAGGCAGGGAACACCAAGAAAGCACATTTCCTGACCTACTGTGGAGCCATCGTTTTCGATACAGCCACAGCTCTTGTGGCTCCACGTGAGTTAAAGAATGTCCCCTGGACAGAACTGTTAGAAATCCTTACTAACCACTATTCTCCTAGACCTTCACAGATTGCCAGACGCTTCACCTTCAGAATGAGGAAGCAGGGGGACAAAGAGAGCATCAATCAGTACATGGCTGCTCTCAGGACTGCAGCACTCCATTGTGGGTTTGGCAGCTACCTTGATGACATGCTCCTAGACCAGCTGGTCTGCGGGGTCAAGGACCTGCACCTACAAAGACGGCTGCTCGCCAAAAAGACCTTAACCTCGCTCAAGCCATCGAGGTAGCCCTGGCAGAGGAGATGGCATCTCATTCAGCCACCGAGATCCAAGGTCCTGTCACCAAGCAAACAGCAGTTCCGTCCACTCAGAAGAGGTGGTCAACGAGGAAGACCCAAGTGACAAGGCCGACATTCACCGCCTCACAAACGCCAGGCGCCGCAGGCAGGAACCAGACAAGATAACACCGGGCCATCCAAGCACATCACCCTGTGCCTTTCCTGTGGTGGACCTCACCTGAGGACCACATGCAAATTCAAAGGAGCCACTTGCAACAACTGCCATAAGAAGGGGCACATTGCAAGAGTATGCCAAGCCTCACACAACGTAGCACAAAGGGCATCTTCATTCGCACATGCCGGGCCCCAAAGGCAAGTATTAAACTGTCGCACACACCTCTGCGCTAATCACACTTGCTATTCTATTAGTAAAATCTCTCTTTCCGTCTTACTAGAAGGTAAACCTTGCAACATGGAGGTTGACACGGGTCAGCGCTCTCCATTATTTCCTGGAACACCCTCAAGGAGCTTCAACCCAGCCTATCAAGAAACCGACTCCAGAAGTGCCAGCTTAGCCTAAAGGACTACCAGGGGAAGACCATCCCTGTAATCGGCAGAGGCAAGTTTTTGTTAATTTTAAAACCTTTAAGGGCCACTCTACCTCTAGTGGTAGTGAGCGGCAACCTCCCTACACTTTTGGGACTTGATTGGTTTCCCCACCTCGGTTTAGGGCTAACAGGAGTCCATGCTACCTCAACCTCTGACACGGACTCCCTGTTTGCTGATTACTCAGACGTATTCAGTGATGAGTTAGGGTGTTATAACGGCACCCCTATCTCATTTTCAGTCGATCCCCAGGCAGTCCCAATTCGGTTAAAACCTCGCAGAGTTCCATTCGCCATTCGGCCTAAATTAGACCTTGAATTAGATAAATTACTAAAACAAGGGATCCTGGAGCCTACAGACTTCGCCAAATGGGAGACGCCCATCGTCACACCCTCAAAAAGATGGTAGCCTGAGAATTTGCTCAGACTACAAGACCACAATCAATAAATTCTTGCAAGTTAGCGCTTATCCAGTACCTGTCATTCAGCATTTATTACATACTTTTGAACCTGGCACCATCTTTGCCAAATTGGACATGTCTCAAGCATATCAACAGTTCCCTGTTGATGACCAAATGGCAGAACTTCAGACCATTGTCACCCACAGGGGTGCCTTCGGTGCAAGCGTCTCCAGTTTGGCGAAGTGTTGCCCCAGGCATTTTTCAATCCCTCATGGAGCGGATTTTACAGGGCCTTCCTGGAGTAGTACCCTACTTCGATGACATCTTAGTCTCGGCCAGGAACAGACCCCAACTCTTCCAGAGAGTTCGAGCAGTCCTAGAGAGGTTCAGGCAGCATGGCCTCAAGTTAAAAAAAAGAAAAATGTGCCATTGCCACTAGACAGGTGGACTTTCTGGGTTATAAAATTGACGCCTCAGGCATTCACCCCCTGGAGTCCAAGGTTAAGGCAATACACGAGGCACCCACTCCAACCTCCAAAGCGGAACTGCAGGCCTTTTTGGGGCTCTTGAACTTTACGCGTCGTTCCTGCCCCATAAAGCCTCTGTGGCAGAACCCCTCCACAGACTTCTGGATAAAAACGGTTTGGCATTGGGGACACAAAGAAGACTCCGCTTTCCGCGCAGTCAAGTCGCTACTCACATCAGAGGCAGTGCTTATCCAGTTTGACCCCAACCTTCCATTAGTACTGGCAGCAGGCGATCTCCCTTCGGAATTGGGGCAGTCTTAAGCCACAGGCTCCCCAACGGCTCCGAGGCCCCTATCGCTTTTTTTTCCAGGACGCTCTCTGCAACAGAGCGCAATTACAGTCAGATCGATAAAGAAGCCTTGGCAGCTGTTGCAGCGGTGAAGAAATTTCACGAATTTCTCTTTGGCCACTTTTTCGAGCTAGTCACGGACCACAAACCGCTCTTAGGGTTACTAGCAGGTGACAAGCAGACCCCTCAAATTCTGTCCCCCAGAATGACCAGATGGACCCTTTCCTAGCAGCATACTCGTATAGACTCGTGCACCGCCCAGGTAAAACATTGTCCCACGCAGACGCCCTCAGCCGCTGCCCCCTGCCTGCCCCAGCTGAAGACCCTGCCCCGGTCAACGCCATTTTTGAAGTCACCCAACTGGACCTCCCAATCACTGCCCTTGATATTGCCAATAAATCCAAAGCGGACAAAACGATCGCCCAGGTACTGGACTGGGTGAGGAGGGGGTGGCCGGGCAGTGACATTGAAGCTAAATTCACTCCATTTAAGACCGCTTACAGGAACTATCGACCTTACAGGGCTGCCTGCTGTGGGGCACTCGAGTGGTCATCCCGACATCTCTGCGTACCCGAGTGCTGGAGGCGCTGCACGAGGGCCACCCGGGCATCGTCAGAATGAAGGCGTTGGCGCGAAGCTACATTTGGTGGCCCGGCCTCGACGAGGACATCAACAAATGGGTAAGCTCCTGCCATCCTGCCAGGTTTCCCGTCCATCCTCCAATTGCCACCCCCACCAAGTGGGAAAGTGCCAACGCACCCTGGTCCAGGATTCACATCGATCTCGCAGAGGCCCATTGCATGGCAAAATGTTCCTCGTGGTCGTAGACTCTTACTCAAAGTGGATTGATGCGGCACAACTATCCACGACCACTTACAAGCAGTCATCAAGGCATTGACTCGCCTGTTCGTTACGCACGGTCTACCAGACTCCATTGTTTCCGACAATGGTCCCCAATTCACGCCAACCGAATTCAGTCGTTTACGGCCAACCTGGGCATTCGTCACATCTTCACGGCCCCTTTCATCCTGCCAGTAACGGGCTGGCAGAGAGAGCCGTTAGGACCACTAAAGAAGCCCTGGCCAGGTTCAACAAGGATGACTGGCACCACAGACTATCCTGTTTCCTGTTAAGCCAGCATTCAACCCCTTGCACGGTAACCAACAAGTCCCGGCCGAGCTTCTGATGGGCAGACGCCTGCGAACTGTATTGGACAGGCTTCACCCACATTACTGCCCTGACTCTCCTCTCGCTTCCACATCGGGAGTAGGCATTTTGTCTTGCAGGAACCCGTGTTCGCGAGAAACTTCGCTGGCGACCCATTGTGGATCCCGGGAGAAATCGTAGCCATCACAGGACCCAGATCATACCGGGTTAAGCTGGAAGATGGCCGGGTCTGGAGACGACATCTGGACCAGCTTCGGAGACGCCAGGGCACCCTCGTCAGCCGCGACTGTGGGCACAGACTGGTGAGAGTCGCTGCAACTACCACACAGCAACATCTACCCCGATGACCTGCTAACACCTTCAGCCGGACCAGAGAATCCAAATGCTGACTGCGGCGACCTAGCGTCCAACCCATCCGAGCCAGACGGCGTGAGGACACTCCCAGCGTCCAGCCCTTCTAGCCCCGGACCTGCTCCGACCGAGGGTGGTACTCAGGACTCATCATCGAGCCAACAGTCACCGACGGACTCTGATCCACCAAACAGCACACCAGAGTTGCGCCGCTCTGGACGTCAGCACAAACCTCCCGTATACCTCAAGGACTATGCGTGTTCGCATCTGGGGAAGGGTGTTATGTCCCTGGACCTTGAAGAAGTTCCCACCCAGGTCCGTCCTCGCTGCAGGGGCGGCTGCCCCTCCTCATTGGCTGGGTTTCCCAGCAGCCTGCTATAAAAGCAGGCTGCTGGGTCCAGCCCTTTCGCTGTTCGCTGCGAGCCAGTTCCAGGCTGAGCAAGCACGTTCAGTCCTTGTAAATAAACCTTGTTGCACTAAGCCCTGGTTCAGCCTCTTATTTCCCATACGTAATAGGAAGGTCTCAAAAGGGAATCAAGTGACCCCAGAACGCTACAACCATCACAAATATGGACCAGCTGCCAAGCATTTGAATTTGGATCACGCGACTCCCTGCAAGGGTCGTAAGTGTGAAGAACAGTCATAAGTCACTTTTTCCAGTGCCATTGTAAGTTTGAATGGTCACTAAATGAACTGTTGTTAAATCAAGGGCTGCCTGCCTTTCTTTTGCTTACCATGATCAAAATTCGGATGCTTGGCAACTGACATGTACTTAAAACAGTTGCAGCATCCAGGGATCATAGCAGAGGTGGTGAATCCAGCTGGTTCAGACTGGTTTTGTAGAACCGGTAGCAGAAATGTTGAGTAGTTCGGAGAACCAGCCAATCCCACCTCTGACTGCCCCGCCAACCCCATCTATTCTCTGCCTCCCGAGTCCCAGCTGATTGGCTGGGTCTCCTTTGGTTGCCCTGCACAGGAGAACAGAGCTGGAAAGCAGGTTAGTGGGTGGGGAGGGAATGGAGATTTTGCAGTAGCCTTCCCCTGCCACACCCTTGATGCCATGCCCACCAAGCCACACCCATCAAGCCATGCCACACCACCAAGCCACACCCACAGAACCAGCAGTAAAAAAATAAATAAATCCCACCACTGGGTCATAGGGTTCCCATTTCCGACCTTCCCAGCTGTCTGCTGTTCAGCAAAATTAGTGGAGATTCACTCAACGACCACGTGTTTCACTTAACAAATACAGCGATGTGCTTAACAACCTTAGTGAAAAGGTACACAAAATTCAGCACGATTGCCTTATCAACTGCCTGGCTTAGCAAAGGAAATTATGGTCCATAAGCCGAGCTGACTCACACCATCATTTATCTTCTCTCTTTCTTGTTTTAAATCAAAGTGTGTGAACGTTGTAGCTTACACAAAGGCTTCCAGATGCCTTGAAAGTAGCTGCACCAGCTGTTTAACTTCTGGGTCCAACCGAAGCTCAGAAGGTCAACACAAAAAAACATGTTCTGCATCTGTCTCCAGAACAGCTAGAATAGATCCCAGGAAAAATCAACACCCTGGAATTGTGTCCAATTATTACGGAGCAGCCTGCAAATCAAAGTTGGTAGGAATGATCTAATAGACAAAAGAATCTTTAAACCACGTCAGATGGCTGAGGACCTGGCCAGAGAAAGGTTATCTCAAACCATCTATGGAGTTTCACAATTTTCCAGATCATGGGAAGTCTCAAAAGATGTTTTTTTTCCCCAAACTTTCTTGGGTTCTTTTTTTTTTCCTTTGAAAACGTTACACTTTTTTTTTCTTTCAGCACTCAGCCAGGGTGAATCCTACATATTAAATGTTAAATTTAATCGAGAACTTTTTCCTACTGGAGACTCCTGGGAGCGGGGAAGGGTTGGTTGGGGCCAGTCAGGGGTGGGATTTACCCGTTTGCTGAATGGGTAATTAAAAATGATAAAATTAGCTACCGGTTCGCCCGGGCTGGGGAGAACTGGTCGTAGCCCACCCCTAACCTAGGCCTGGAGACTAAACCATATGAATAATGATTGCAGGATTTCGGCTCTGGCTAGTCTACAGAAAAGAAGAATTAGGGGTGACATGACAGCAGTCTTCCAGTATTTGAGGGGGCTGCCACAAAGAAGAGGAAGAGGGTCAAATTATTCTCCAAACTTCCTAACAAAAAGAACAATTAATCAGTAGAATAGATTGCATTCCGAAGTTGCGGGTGCTTCATATCTGGAAGTTTTCAGGAAGAGATTTGTCTGAAATGGTATAAGATCTCCTGCTTGAGCAAGGAGATGGACTAGAAGACCTCCAAAGTCCCTTTCAGCTCTATTCTACTATTCTAATGCCTTCTCAACAACTAAATTGTCAGGTGTCGTGCAATATCTATTTATTTTGCTTACTAGACCTCAATCCGTTTTCTTGCCTGAGATTTTCTTAATTGGGAGAATACCAGGATGTCCTTGCTGCCTGAAGAACGTGCTTTAAAGAAGCGTCTGTAAAGTCTTTGTGTGTTTTCTGAGCTTGGTGGTTTGCTTGCAAATATTTCATTGCTCAACTAGGTAGAGAAAAGCAGCAGAGATCTTCTCTACAACTTCACGAGGTTTCACACCTTTTTGTTTTGGGAATTACATTGCAGGCAATTCCTTGACTTACAACCGTCATGAGCCCAACATCTCTGTTTCTAAGTAAGATGGTTGTCAAGTGAGTTTTGCCCCATTTTTCAACCTTTCGTGCCAGAGTTGTAAAGTAATCACTGCAGTTAATAGGCAGTGTTGTTAAGGAAAAAAAAAAAAGAGGCTGTAACTGTAATTTAGCATTGCAACTATGACTGATTCTGCACTGTTTCAAATCAGGCATTTAAGTGCTAAGCGTTCCCAGAAAATTTGTCCGTTCTGGTTTTTGCAGACCAGAAGATGGCTTTAACCCCATATCATTCTCACATCGTTCATAAACATGCAACTTTAACTCAGGTGTTATAGCTCAGGTGTTGAGATATAATGAATTTCCTAACACATATACACTTCAACATCAGAAAGTGCATTGCTTCTTCTTTAGCGCGAATGCAACGTTTTTGGGGATACATCCAAGACCAGTACCCCGGGATTGATTTTTAACACTTTTGAGCGTTCCCAGATTCATAGCCCAGATTCACTCTCATTCTCCATGGTTGCATATCAA
This sequence comes from Pseudonaja textilis, assembly GCF_049901715.1. Taxonomy (NCBI): domain Eukaryota; kingdom Metazoa; phylum Chordata; class Lepidosauria; order Squamata; family Elapidae; genus Pseudonaja; species Pseudonaja textilis. The sequence continues at coordinate 51,028,486 of NC_141997.1, forward strand.
ACTTTTCCCTAGATTTACATCTGTACTGTGTGTGTCTGTCTGTGTGGTGTGGTTAATTGAGCTTGGGAATACAAGGAGGCATCCGTGTCATCTGCTTAACATGTTTTTGCCTGGCTTAGGAAGTTGTTTTGAAAATCTACAGTATTTTAGAGCAAATGCTAGATTTGTAGGAAAATGAATGGGTGGTGGCGTCAAGAGAGTCATCAGTCCAGAGTCTCTACATGGTCACAAAGGAACTAAGTTCAACTCTCCTGGAATTCCACGGACCTTTATTTAGTGTCAAAATAGTGCTAATTGTTAGTTGACTAGATTCCCATGCATAGATATAAGCTATAAATCACTTTAATTGGACCTTAACATGGGCTCTGTTCTTCTACGCCTGATTTATCTATTTAATGTTTTCCTTAGCTTAAAAGGACAGAAATCCGTGTGGCCATAGTGACAATTTCCCCAATAGTATTCTTCAGCAACAGATTTAACTTAAGTAAATTAAATTAAATTAAATCAAAGAAACTCTGATCTTCTTTGGGGACTAGAAACCAAGATAGAATAGACAATAGAGTCTTGCATAGTTTATGTACAGACCCTAGGGTCTACATTTTCCAGCAAAAGAGATGTCCTGGGCTGCAATTGATCACATGACCCCGGAACAGAGGTGGTATTCAGCGGGTTCTGACCAGTTCTGGAGAACCGGTAGTGGAAATTTTGAGTAGTTTGGAGAACCAGCAAATACTACCTCTGACTGGCCCCACCCCCATCTAATCTCTGCCTCCCGAGTCCCAGCTGATTAGCTGTGTCTTCTTTTGTTGCCCTGCACAGGAGAACGGAGCTGGAAAGCAGGTTAGTGGGATGGGGAGGGAAGGGGGAATTTACAGTATCCTTCCCCTACCACACCCACCAAGCCATGGCCACAGAATCAATAATATATATATTGATTCAATATATATATTCAATATATATATATATTGAATCCCAGCACTGCCCCGGAACACTGTCATAAATATGAACCTTTTGCCAAGCATCCAATTTTTGATTCTGTGACCATGGAGATGGTCAACCAATCTCCATGGTCACAGAATCAAAAATGGGATGCTTGGCAACAGGTTCATATTTATGAACAGTAAGTGTGAAAAATGATCATATGTCACACTAACAGAGTGTGAAAAATGATCATATGTCAGACTAACAGAGTTGGAAGGGACCTTGTAAGTCATCTAGTCCATCCCCCCACCCAAGCAGGAGACCCTGCACCATTTCTGACAGATGGCAGTCCAGTCTCTTCTTGAAAGCCTCCAGTGATGCAGCTCCAGTAACTTCAAAACACAACTTCTGTTCCATGGGTTGATTGTTCTCCCTGTCAGAAAATTCCTCCTTATTTCTAGGCTGAATCTCTCCTTGTTCAGTTTCCATCCATTAATCCTTGTCTGGCCTTCAGGTGCCTTGGAAGACAGCTTGACCCCTTCCTCCTCCCTGTGGCAGCCCCTCAAATCTTGGAAGGCTGCTCTCCTGTCTCCCCTGGTCCTTCTCTTCCCTAGACTAGCCAGGCCCAGTTCCTGCAACCGTTCTTTTTTCAGTGCCGTTGTAACTTTGAACCGACACGAAACGAATGGCTGTAAGTCCAACCTGTATTCCATTATAGCTCCATTATTTCAAGAAAGAGCCATTTTCATTTTAAGAAAGACAAGCAAGCAGCAACCCTTTCAGGTACACATTCCCATTTTTGCAGAGCTCAGCTGCTCGCTTGCTCTCAGCTGACCCAAAGAGCAAACGGTCTTGAGAAAAAGGCCAGCGCATTCTTGTCAACTCTCCACATCCTGTTGAAAAATGCATCTCCTCAGCTTTGTATTCAGCTGCTGTTGGCTTTAAATCTGCTTTTGATCGGATACCCAGAGACAGGGCTCAGAGGAAACTGGAGCAATCTTTTGGGGTCAACTGTCTAAAGCAATTCTTAGCCAGGAAAGAACGTGACAGGGGTGCATTGTGGACCCTTCGCTGTTTCATTTTTCTATATGTGCCCCGGTTAAGCGTCTCTCTGATCCACGTTATCCCCTCAAGCTCACTGGTAGACCACTCAGCAGCCTGTTCTACCTGGATAATGTAGCCTTCCTTGGAGCATTCTCTGCTCTGTAGGCACCCTTCTCAAAATCTGAAGACTTCCCTAGCTCAGGTAGTCCTTGACTTACAACTATTCACTTAGTGACCTGAGGGAAGAGCTCCCTCCCTTCCCCCATTCCTAGAAGAATGATGTCAGGATTCCGGCAGTTACTTCCAAAACTTCAGAAGGATTTATTGGGAGTTAACATGTCCTGCACTGCTTGGGTGCAGCCGACTCTGAGGTGCATTGTTCATTGTCACCCTTGACCAGGAGTGGGATGCTACCGGTTCTGCCTGGTTCTATAGAACCGGTAGCTCTGAAGAGCAGCAGACACCAAACTGGTTCTGTGTTTGCTGCTGTTTGGCCGAGCCGAACCCAACTGGGCTCTTACCTGTCCTTTATTTGCGCGGCACAGCTGAGGTTGCAAAAACAGGAAAAAAGGGGCTTTTCAAATGCCACGCACCCATGCGCAGCACTTTTCAGCTGTCCTGGCGGCACAGCTGAGGATTTTTTTTAACACGCATGCGCAGCAAAACGTAGTCCCCGAACTAGTAGTAACACTGGTTGAATCCCACCCCTGCCCTTGACCCTGGTTTTCCCCCACTCCTGGTTGTATCATAACTCATATTCTCCAATGGGACACATTCATAGCCCAGAGTCATCAATCACGTTCTCCAATTAGAATTTCGCACGGTAGAAACTTCAGTCACCTAGTTACTATCTCTGAAAAACTATGTATGGAATGCACTTTTGATTTCCAAGCTGCTGCACTGCTCTTTCAAACCCCTTTCCCCCCCTCCCTTTCTGTTGGCAACTCTAAAAAGGCCACATAAATATTTTATGACTTGACCAATGAGATATTTTGACAAATATCTAAAGAGGAATAATATTATATTTTCCTAAAGGAGGAATGGAGAAACATGCTCTTAGAGACAGAAAGAGATAGCCCCCACCTTTCTTAATAGCCCACAGCAGATAGTTTGTGCCCATTAAGAGAGACTAGGCCAGCCTATCTACAAAACAAAAGACTTTCAGGAATTAAGACATGACCCTCCAGGACATAATAGGATTAACCCACCAAGACACAGAGCTCACTGCATTGCACAATCTCCTAAGGACATTGCATTACAGTCCAAACTTCAACCAAGCTTGGCTGAGACAACCCATAGAGCCAACTATGACCCCTACATAACCCCTACATGGCCCCATGGGAGTCTGACCACAGACAATAGAATACAGGTTCTTGCACAGCAACAGGAAGCTCAAGTTCAAAGCCCAAGCAAAGGTATAAATACCCCACACACACACGCACACACACTCTCAACGCCATGTGGTCAGTTGCGCAGAATCCACGTGGTTATGTTTCATCATTAAACCACCTTTCCAATCAGCCTCCAGCCTCCATTTTGCCTCCGGTGCCTTCCTCCCACTTGGAACTGAACCAGATGGATATTTCTTCCAACATTACCCTTCCCAAAATCTTTGAGAAGCCTTTTCTTGAACTGCTCTACCTCGAAGGATTGAACATGCATAAAAATAAGAGGTGGACTTTCCACTTATCCCCTAAATGAAGTAAATTTGCTCCCAATTTCTGGTGAAAATTTAGATGCTAAGGATTATTTTATTCCACCAAAAGGATTTTTTTTAAAAAAAAATAAACCAGTTACTTTTTTTTTCCTCTGAAGGAACAGGTGGCATGTGGAAAGACAATCACTACCTCTATCTATAGATTTTGTTGGCTCTCCATTTGCATTCAAAAGGTCCAACAATACAACCTATAGAGCCAGCTATGACCCGTACATAACCCCTACAATAGCCAATAGAATACATGTTCTTGTACAGGAACAGGAAGTTCAAGTCCAAAGCCCAAGAGATAGTATACTCTCAACTCCATGTGGTCAGCTGCCCAGAACCCATGTGGTTCTGCTTCATCAAAAAAACCATCTTTCCAATCAGCCTCCATGTTTCCAGGATCTTCCTCCTAGCTTGGAACTGAACCAGGTGGATATTTCTCCCAACAGACCATTCAACATTGCACCACCATTGGAAAAAAGCGACTTACAACCATTTTTCACACTTATAACCGTTGCAGCATCCCCACAGTCATGTGATCAAAATTCAGAGGCTTAGCAACTGGCATGTATTTATGACGGTTACAGTGTTCCCAGAGTCACATTGACTGACCTTCTGACAAACCAAGTCAGTGGAGAAATGGATGAGCCAATGAAAGAACAGAGATGGCATCGTAGTATGTGAAAAAAAAGTATCAGAAAGGAATTCAAAATAATCCCACCTTGATGGACCAAGGGTGACGTGATACCAGTGGTCCAATATTTGAGGGGCTGCCACAGAGAGGGATCAACTTATTCTCCAAAGCACCAAAAGAGAAGACAAGAAACAATGGATGGAAACTCATCAAAAGTTTCCACTGGAAATTGAGGAGAAACTTCCTAAAGGTGAGGACCAGTGAAACAGCTTGCATCCAGAAGCTGTGGCTGCTCCATCACCGGAGGTTTTTAAGAAGCGACTGGACATTTGATGACCCAGGATGTGGCACAAAGGCAACACAGTCAGATCATCAGTAGTAGTCCCTTTATTAACGCCAACTTTGCCCCCAATGTCCTGGCTACCTTCTGGCTGGAGAAAAACTCTCCCAGGAACAGCCTTTGGCTGCAGAGAATCAAGTCCAAAACGTGGTCAACAAAAACTGTAACTATAAGTCCAATCAAGGCAAAATGAGGCAATTAGTTTGACGGGGGAGGAGCAAGAATTGCAGACGTGAAGGCACACTCAATATGGTTGGGAAGATGCCAGGAACACAGATAAGCAAAGTTAACACAAGATAAATTCACATTTGCTCCCAGAAGACACCACACTCAGCTTGCATCTCTTTTAAACTCCCCTTCCCAGGTGTGGCTAATGAAGGGAATCAGGGCCCTTTCCTCTCCCATAAGCCAGACAATCCATGTTGGTTCCTTCTCCGTTCCTCCCTGCGTGCCCTAGGATGAAGTGGGGGTGGGCCTGGGTCTTTCTCTGAACACCCTCTCCCTTGTTCTCCCTCTCCCCTGCTCTGCCCAGCTGGACTCTGCCCTTCCCCAGTTTCCTCCACAGCCAAGGGACCCACACTCCCACTCCCTGTCAGCTGTTCATCTTCCTCATCAGATTCACGACAGGACAGCTATTTATCTGAAATGGTAGAAGGGCTTCTGCTCAAGCTGAAGATTGGATTATAAGACCTCCAAGGTCTCTTCCAACTCTGTTATTACTCTAAATTCTCAAGTTCTGGGTTATTCTGAGTTTCTTGCTGAGGCTTGCTTTAACCTCTAGGCTGTGTAATCACTTCCCCAAACCTCCCAAAGTCACTTCTTCATTTTTATACCTCTGAAACATGGGACCTACAGAAAGGTCAATGTTTGATTTCCAACCATCCCTGTCCAAGGACTCCTAAGAGCAGACCTAACCATGCATTTTACTTACCCAGCGTTTGAAAGGCTGCAGTACCGTTGGGCTTTGACACTGGCCTGATTTATCGTTCCTCTTTCAGTAACCATTAGCAGGAAGATATCATAACATTCCCTTTGCTGCCTCTACATCTCTAAAATAAGCTGATCTTATTTTACGTGATTCCTTCTTTGGAGACATTGGTGTGACTTTGATTGATCCTCTGCTTGCCAGAAGAGCAGTCCGAAGTTGGTGCGTGTTATTTATTATCTAACATGATACAAGTATTTTGTAGCTGGGTTTGTGCTGTTGTCTGATCCGGGTGTCGGCTGAGCATTGAGTCAAACCCCTGTTCACTGGTTCTGGGGTGCATTTAGGATTTTTGTTATTACCTTTATTGTCAGAATACAACATGTGTACAATGAGATTGGCTGATCCTCTCTTTGCGCAACCTCCCCCCCAACACAACTCACAATGAGGACAGAAGTCCCTAGCCCAGTCCCAATGTTATTACCCTATGTGACCTTGTTGCACAACGCGCCTGCAAGTCTATCATACTATGTTGACATGAAGTTATTTTCCGTTCAGGAGTCTGACAGCCCACGGTTAGAAACTGCTCTTCAGCCTGTTGGTGTGGCTGGCTCCGCTTCTCTATCTCCTACCCAATGGTAGGAGAGTGAAGAAGGGCCGACCGGGTGCGAGTCATCCCTGAGAATTTTCCTATAGGTCTAGAGGTAAATCATCCTATTTTGGAACTGCGTTGGTTAAAAATTTGTGTGCAGTTATGAAAACAGCAGTAAGCTTCACGTCTGGTATAAAGGCTGTATAGTTCAAGGAAAGAATGTACTATAGCTACAATATATTCAATCAATCCCATTTATTATACTCTAGCCCACTCTTATTCTATTCTGCTCTGCTCTGCTTTGCTCTTCATTCCAATACTGTTCTAACCCAGTTTCCCAAACACAACAAACTCTCTGATGTGAACTCAAAAGATTCCTTTATTAGGAGTGCTGGCAGCCCCGGCAAAAGTTTCTCTCACAGGTTAACAAGTCCGTCCATTCAGAAAATGAATAGTTGTCTGCCACACCTATTCACCTCTGCTCCCTGCCTTGTATCCCCAGAGCTAGGGTGAGACTTCGCTAGCAGTGGTGGCTCTTCCATCCCAAGGACCAGCTCATAGATTTCCACTGCTCTCCTCTCCTCTGCTCTCTGTGCATCCGTGCATCAGGCACTGCGCCCAGCTGCTCCTCCTCTTCCTCATCAGTCACCTCCAGCTGGAGGCTGTTGACTCTCCATCTGAGGGCTGATGGATGGCCCAAGCTCTGCCTGCCTGCCTCTCTCTCTCTCTCTCTCTCTCTCTCTCTCTCTCTCTCTGCCAGCTCCATTCCCTCTTTCCCCTTGGAGCTCTCGGGTTGCCTCAATGCTAATACTGACTCCTCCTCTCATTCTGGAGGGGACAGCGACCAACAAGCCACAACAAACACTCTGCTATTCTCCACTCTCCTATTCCACTCTCCACTCTCCTATTCTACTCTCCTATTCTCTATTCTACTCTCTTATTCTACTCTCTATTCTACTCTACTGTACTGTACTCTACTCACAAGGTGGTCACTTCACGATATCATGCTCGGATTATCCTGTATATAAACATATCTCTCCTGTTGAGTTTCATCAAATAAGCCACCTTGACTGACGCAGAGAAAGTCACACAATCTTAATGGCATGTTCACCTCTCCAGTTTGACACTGAGACGAGGAGGAAGCATCCACGCTTATTCCTTCATCTTTAGAAACCTCTCCATAAGCAGGTAAGAGAAATAACTCCGGCTATCTTTGTAGTTACTCCACTCCTTTAAATTATACTGGCAGCTGTGAAGAGCAAAATAATATAAAGTAGAACTCATGTACGAGCAAAGAACGTGCCTTCTACAAAGCTATGGAGTTAGTCAGCAGTAAGTGTGCAAGGAGAGGACCAGTGTGCCTAACATTTTTGAATATCATATTTTTATTGTATGATCTTTTTCACATAAGCTCTGCTTAGTGTCTTCTTGGGGGAGCCGGAGTATACAACCAGTCAACCGTAATTCTTTTTGCAAACCTCTTGGAAAACCCTGGGCCATGTCTCAATTGCAGTTGTAGCAGAATGACAACCACGTATTCGCACTGCAGTTTTACGACACCATAAACTATCGGATGAAGCCGAAGTCATGATTCTGCAGTGTTTGAAGACGGGCAAAAATGAATGGCACGAGCAAAACCCTTCTGAGCCACATCCCTGTTGCGGACACACACAAAAATGTATCAAGCTTTTAAACATGTCCCAGTAAAATTTATGCAGATGGGTTGCTCCTGATTGAAGACAGAAATCAGGAATATGGGAGAGGAGGTTCGTTCTCCAAGTTTGTGGGTCTGTTTCTGAACGTTTCATTACCATGGTAGGTTACATCTTCAGCAGAGTTTAAGGGGTGACAGTGTCCGTGTTCTTCTGCTTATTATTACTAAAATACTATTACTAAATTTGCAGATGATTCAGTTGTGTGTAACTATTGTTTTCTTTTAGTGACGTTAATGGAAGACTGAGTGAGAAGAAAGCCTTTGAGTGATATGAGGAGTGATGACAAATGAAGATCATAACCAGAGGAAGCCGAGATGTTGCAACTCAAAGGACATTGGACACAAAACAGAAAAATTCTCTGACGAAGTCCCATCCAACAACAATATTGGAAACCCAATGTCAAAATTTCTCAAAGGCAGGGGTGTCAAACTCAAGGGCAGGGGGGTGAATCTAGCCTGTGGGCTGCTTAGATCTGGCCCGCATGGCCGCCCTGGAAAAAACAAACAACTAGCCCACGGTGCAGTGGTGGGATTCAAAAAAATTTACTACCGGTTCTGTGGATGTGGCTTGGTGGGCATGGTGTGGCTTGGTGGGTGTGGCAGGGGAAGTTTACTGCAAAATCCCATTCCCTCCCCATCTCACTCACCTGCTTTCCAGCTCCATTCTCCTGTGCAGGGCAACCAAAGGAGACCCAGCCAATCAACTGGGATTCAATGGGAGGCAGAGAAGAGATGGGGTTGGCGTGGCCAGTCAGAGGTGGGATTGGCTGGTTCTCCGAACTACTCAAAGTTTCTGCTATCGGTTCTCCAGAACTGGTCAGAAACTGCTGAGTACCACCTCTGCCATGGTGCCTCTGCCAGCAAAACACAGAGCTCGGGAGGGCCACGGGTGGTCCTTGCAAGTTCCATTTTCTCTGACAAAGGGTTGCGGGAGGCAGTCCAGGCCAAAAATGGAGCTTGGGATCCCATTTTCACTGGTAGAGTGCTCGAGTCACCACAGGTGCCCCCAGCATGAGTGATAGTGAGCTGGCCATGCCTACCCTGGCCACACCCACCCCAGCCCCCCAAGATAAAACACAACCCTGATGCAGCCCTCAATTAAATTGAGTTTGACACCCTTGCTCCAAGGCATCATGTTGGACCTCTGGCTAATTAACACATCCGCTACTCCAGCAACGAAAAATGGCTTGCTCCTCTTAGATTCCACACACATCGTTCACAAATTTGCTGTGTGGTTGATTCAAAAGAATGCTTAACTCTGACAAGCTAAATTCCTTCGTGACTTCTCCCTCTTCACAATAATCCCCTTTGCTTGTCATAATCCACATTTCAACAATCAAGCACTTTCGTAGGCTATTATTGCTACAGTTAAACCCAGGTTACCATAAGCTGGATGTCCTCATTAAAAAAAAACACACATCTTGATTTTCAGAGTAATTGTAGAGTCTACAGACACCAAAGAAACACCTTGCTTTCCTCAACTGATATTTTTTTTATAAAACAACATACAGTAAAGACATATCAACATTCTTTCGGTGAGAATGCTGGCCAACATTGACTTCACTTATAGCAGGGCTGTCAAACTGGATTTCTTTGAGGGCCAGATCAGCATTCTACTCCTCCACGGGCCAGCCAGATGGGAGAGAGATGTGACGGGTGCCTCCTGCGGCATCCTACCAGCCAAAGCGGGGTATGGAGGGGCCTTGTTCACTCTCCGTACCACGTTTTTGGCCTGGACTGCCTCCTGCAGCACCCTGCCGACAAAAATGGGGTGCAGAGGGGCCTCCTGCGGCCCTCCTGCACCCCAATTTTGGCCTGGATAGCCTCCCGCAGCACCTTACTGGCCAAAATGGGGTGCAAGAGGGGCATATGCTCCCCCCCCGCGCTTTGGCTGCCAGAGACACTGTGGGCCGGTCCTTTGCTATTTCCAGATCAACCCCGTAGGCCAGATTTAAGCGCCCCTTGGGCTGGATCTGGCCCATGGACCTTGAGTTTGACACCTCTGATTTATAGACATTTGATAGGTTTATAGGGTGAAAGATAAACATTACTTCAAATGGAGGTCACATTCAAGTGGCTTCTAATGAAGAGCAGAACAGAACATAGAATCCTAGGGTTGGAAGGGAGCAGGGAGTTGGACTACAAGACCTCTAAGGTACCTTCCAGCCCTAGAAGGAGACCCTATACTAAAAGTCTTCAAACTTGGCAAGTTTAAGACTTGTGGACTTCAACTCCCAGAATTCCTGAGCTAACATGACTAGAGGAGGAATTCTGGGAGTTGAAGCTCATAAGTCTTAAAACTAACAGATAAGCAGTTGGAAGGGACCTTATAGGTCATCTAGTCCAACCTCCCACCCAAGTGGGAGACCCTACACTATTTCTGACAGAGGGCAGTCCAGTCTCTTCTTTAAAGCTTCCAGTGATGAAGCTCCCACAACTTCTGAAGGCAACTTCTGTTCCATGGGTTGATTGTTCTCACTGTCAGAAAGTTTCTCCTTATTTCCAGGTTGAATCTCTCCTTGTTCAGTTTCCGTCCATTGTTCCATCCATTGTTTCCGTCCATTGTCTGGCCTTCGGGTGCTTTGGAAAATAGCTTGACCTCCTTCCTCCTCTCTGGGGCAGCCCCTCAAATATTGGAAGGCTGCTCTCCTGCCTCTCCTGGTCCTTCTCTTCACTAGACTAGCCATGCCCAGTTCTTGCAACCATTCTTCATATGTTTTAGTCTTGCCCCCTCATCATCCTGGTTGCTCTTCTTTGTACTTTTTCTAGAGTCTCAACTTCTTTTTTATAATGTGATGAACAAAACTGGATGCATAGTCTAGGTGTGGTCTTATGAAGGCTTTATATAGGCTGTCAAGTTTGAAGACCCCTGTCCTGTACCATCCCGGTTTTGAAAACCTCCATTGATGGGGTGCCCACAGCCCTGGGAAGCCAGCTATTCCATCAAGTAATTGTTCTCTCTCTTAGAAAATGTCTGCTCCTTTCTAGGTTGGCTTTCTCTTTCACAAGGCTCCACCCATTATTTCTTGTCCTGCCCTCCGGTGCTTGGAAAATAAGTCAATCCCCTCTTCTCTGTGACAGTCTCTCAAGTCCTGGAAGATAGTTATCACGTCCTTCCAATTCTCTCTCAAATTCATCATACGGTTTAGCCTCCACACCAGGGGTGGGATTCTCCCGGTGTAACAACCGGTTTGTTAGTTGCGTGCATGCGCAGCTATCACAATTACTTGCCTTTGATGTTACTTCAGGGAAGTAGCACAACTGTTCTGACCAAGGCTTCCTGAGGCGGCTTGGTAGCTCAGTGGTTAAGACACTGGGCTAGTTGGCTGGAAAGCCAGCAGTCCGGGTTTGAGACCTGAACGCCACATGGTGGGGTGAGCTCCCATCCTTGCCCCAGCTCCTGCCAACCTAGCTGTTCGAAAGCATGCAAATGTGAGTAGATAAATAGGTACCACTTCAGTGGGAAGCTAACACCACTCCACGACATCACACTGGCCACATGAGCAAGGAAATGTCTTTGGACAGCATTGGCTCAATGGCCTTGAAACTGAGATAAAGACCGCCCCGTGTGTGTGTGTGCGTGTGTGTGTGTGTGTAGTGGGCTAGGTCATACACGCCCATATATTTTACTCCGCAGTACAAACAGAACCAAAACAGCAATAAGGAACAGACTTGAGTTACGAAGAGAGAGGATTCTAAGTATACCCAGGGCTAAAATCTGTGAGATTTTAAAATCATGGCACCATAACTACACTATAGAAAACTGGGCTTTAAATGGTGTTTGGCAACAGGCAGCATCCATTCTGCTGCTCCCATCAATTTGGGCACCAGAGAACCGCCAAAGTGCATCGCTGAATGCCAAAACGGAGCCCGTTTAGTGAGGAGAGGAAGAACGAGTGCATTATCTGCCTGTCCTTAAATAGAGCTTCGTAACTTGAAGCTTGTAGAGTTGATTGTGCTTTTGACAATTAGCTGGGATTGACAGGCTCATCTCCCAGCTTACAAATAAGCAAACAGCTAATTCCTAGAATTAAAACCGCCATGTCTTTTCTTCCTTCCTGGAATTTCTCGAAGCAAATTAGGCCGTTGAAAATTTTCTCCCAAGTGGGGAAAGATTTAAAATTTATAGGCTCTGAAATGCTGAGTCACTAATCCCTACTTTGGGGATATTAGCAATTCTCGGGCAAAAGAAAGTGTGCAGAAAAATACGCAGCACTTTGTATGTTCTACAACTTCCAAAGGCATGCTAGATAAGGCTCTGATACAGAAACCAAACTAGGCTTCTTTTGCTTCCAAACTCGATTTAAACAATGTTTGTTCTTATTTTAGCCAAAGGATGTCCTTCCTCTCATATTTACTGTTGTTTTTACTAAGTAGTTGATGTGTCTTGATGTCATAAATATGAAAGTCACTCTACAAAGTTTTGAAGATAAATCTCAGCCACACCGAATGTCCTCAAATAAAGACTGAATTTTTCTAACCCTGGGCACCTACTATTCAAGACCCTTAGAAGAAACAAATGGTGAAAATGTTCTTCTTTTACAAATGAAGGCAAATATATGTGTCCCGGGATATTTGTTAGGAATGCAAGTTAGCTAACAGTTGGGTTGGAAATATATAAACCAGGATAGACATTTTAATACTGTCTCTTTAAGGGAATGCTAAAATTGTAATTGGGTGTGGTTCCTCAAATGGCCATAAGATGGAGCCAGAAACCTGGTTTCCCAGAGGGTGTTGCTATTCCTGCAGTTCCCTATTGACTGTTGCTCATCGTGGTTATTCTTGGACTTGATGTGAGTCTTTTACTGAACTGTTTATGATACTGGATTTTGTTATTGTTATTGGATTATCTCTGGATTGCAAACTGACTGCTTTAACTGTGAATGACTTGGACTGTTTGTTGGAGTTTGCTTAACCGTTTACTGGAAGTAAAAAAACCTACATTTTACTATACAGTGTATCTGTGTGCTGGTTGTGTGTTATTCTTCACCACTCTCACTGCGTCTCCCTGTGTGCGCTCATTCTCCTAACGGGGAATTACCTCAGTAATATGGTTGCAAGATCCAATCTAGATTGGTCAATCTAGAACCAGAGGTTCTTCTCTTTACTATTCTTTGCATCGTATTTATGTGGTACCTTCCTACTGGTCAATTGTTGCATCGCAACAAACAAGGACTTAAGTTCAATTTTGCTGCTACTAAGATTGCTGGCCGAGCAGATACAAAAACAGCCAGGGAAATAACTGAAGCCTGGGAAACAGGCCCCTTGTCAGTCAACAGGAGTGCTGATTTACTATCAGCTTATCGGATACTTAGGAGCCAGAGGGCTTGGCGGCACAAGGAAACCACAGCCAATTGCTGGCCATCAACCTCCCAATCAACCAATAGGAAGGCACCACATAAATGCAACTCACAGAATAGCCCAAAGCATACACTCTGATAGAGACAAGTTCCCTGAGGATGGGCTTTAACTTTCTAGTTTGAAAGCTCCAAAGAGTAAACTTCTGGTCTCCGTGACCGACCCAGATTAAATCTTCTTCTTCTTTCTTCTCAACGTATCTAAAATGGTTAAGAAATGTACAGAAAAAGGAGAGAAATAGCCGAATTAACACTGTGTCAACTCATAAATTATTTCTATGGTCCTTTTAGAGCTGCAAACTGAAAGACAAGGGGGAGCAGTGGGCAGCTTGCATTCCATAAATGTTTTCAGAGAAAGTAACTAGGTGATTGAAGTTTCTGCTTGCAAAATTCTAACTGGAGAGCATGATGGATGACTTTTGGCTATGGATGTATCCCATTGGAGAATATGAATTATGATACACCCAGGGGATGGGGGTGGGGGAAAACCAGGGCCAAGAGTGACAATGAATGATATGTCTCAGGGTCGGCTGCACCCAGGCAATGCCAGCATGTTAACTCCTAATAAATCTTCTTTAAGTTTGAAGGTTGGCTCAAGACTCATGATTTAAATGGGGGTAACTGCCAGAGCCCTGACACACCGCTTATTCATTAGAACTTTACTCAAATCTCACTGCCTGGATTGTGAGTAGAAGAATTTGTTGGTTTTATTTACTTGATCAGTAAACTGCTTTTCTCGTTTGGAAACTACTCAAAGCAGCTTAACTGGCAAATTACAGTTAGCAGAGAAATATAAAAAAATTAACGCAAGTCAATTAGTTGACTAATTACAAAGTTACAAAGGCCACATAACTACATTTAAACTCCACAATTGCAAAATGGAAAGAAAGCAATGAAATATAATTTATTGTAGGACTTCGTTATCTGCACTTATTTAGTGACCATTCATAGTTACAGTGCCACCGAAAAAAACCCTGACATGACTGTTTTTTTCCCATTTACAACCATTGTAACATCCCCATGGGTCACATGATCAAAATTCAAAAGCTTGGCAACTGGCAAGTGCTTATGACGGTTGCTTCCTGCTATGTCCTTTTGCGACCTTGTGGCAAAGCAGAGTCAGTGGGGAAGCCAGATTCACTTAACAACCATATGTCTAACTGATCGGCTGAAGTGATTCACTTAACAGCTGTGTCAAGAAAGGTTGTAGCAGCAAAATCTTTGGCTCAATTGTGGTCGTACGTTAAGGACTATCCCAGTGGTGAGTAGCCTTTTTGGGCTCCTGTGCCAAAAATGGTGCATGTGCCAGCACCCTGAAGGCAATGCATGCAGGCCCCTTAAGGCCCCCACCGCTATCCCCTTACCTGCACTGCGCATGTGTGCACCTCCCAGCTGATTTTCGGGTCTTTTTCAGCCTCCCAGAGGCTCAAGGGAAGCCTCTGCAGCCTTTGAAGGCCAAAACAATGGGCCCGTTTTGTTCCTTCCGGTATTTCCAGAGATAAGGAAGTGATGAAATGGACCTGTTTTTCAGCCTCCAAAGACCGCAGAGGCTTCCCTCGAGCGTCTGGGAGGCTGAAAAAGGCCTGAAAATCAGCTGTGAGGCTCGCACATGCGCAGCAAGGTAAGTTTACCTGTGGCTCACATGCCCACACAAATGACTCTGCACGCCACCTGTGGCACACTTGCTGTAGCTTCGCCATCATGGGACTCTCCGGTTAATAGCATGAAATCTGAGTGCTGGAAAACAACAGCCACACTACTCTTTCAACATCACAACACCCAAGAGCCTTTTACATAAATCACCGGAACGATGGTGTGGCAGCTTTGAATCTCCCAGTACTTTCCGAAATGTGGGCCCCACTTCACATTTCATTATTTTATTTTGTTGTGTTTTTTTTTCAGAGAGAAAAATACGGTGAGATTATGATTTTTTTCCCCTACAATATCGGGAGGAGGGGCACTGATTAATTTATCTTGTGCTGTCCTGCTGATGGCTGAGAGACAGTACATTGGCCGATGATGTTCTCAGCATCAAGCAATCTGCAGAAGTTAAGCAGGTTGAGGAAATACTGCGGTTAGCCTGCACCCTGCATGCTCCCAGTTCATTCCTACATCCAGAGTGGAACAAGTAAATTCACGCCACTCAGGCCAGCAAAAAGAAAAAGAAAAGCTTACACTACAACGTCAGCAAATAACAAAACCACTGAGTGGTAAAAGACACGCACAGCAGCACAGAGTTTTCATATCTGATGGTCTATATATTAATAGGACGCAGATGCATTCAGAAGGGCTGCAAACAATATTTGGATGGTTAGCACAGACGGTTATAACTTTGGTTATTCCAGCCTTAACCCCTTAGTGTGTACAATGGCAGTTGTGAGATTAGCCTGAAGCTGCCTGACCTAAAGACGAAGCAGGCGCAGAAACTGGGTGGATAAAAGCCAGAGATCTCATCTAAAAGGTTCTTCTGGGAGATAGAGAAGAAGAAACTAAGTTGTCAAGGGAACAAAGACAAAAAAAATGTCAACTAGACAAAAGAAGCACACGGGAAACCTCTCCCCAAATCCCATCCACAGCTACCAGGTGTGTAAATCCACCAGACAAAATGATCTGCCAGTCTTGACGTGCTGACGTTCACTAGAACGGAAGAAGCTTCTCGGATGAGAAGCGAAACCTCTTCAAAGAAAAAAAACAGAAAGTCCAGTTGCCTCTTGAAAAAAAAATAAGTTGAGGGACAGCCAGTCTTGAGAATGGTTCTCTGCCCGGTTGCTGGGTGAACGTGGCCACGGGGCTCTCCTGAACCCCTGAGAACCCCCAGCAGCTCCACACCTGGACACCAGGTGTTCTTTCCTCTGTTCTGCCCCATTTGGTAGATGGGGATAATGCCCAAATCAAAAATCAAAGCTGGTTGGCTTCAAACTTTTGGAGAGGGAGAGATGGGCAAAAGCAGATATCCAACTTCCTGGTGGCGCAAAACTCCACACAAATTCCTAACTATTCCTAGTGATGGTGCATGGAGGCTTTTCCCCAAACTATAAAGCTCCTTTGGGGATGGATAATAGGACGTCTTCTTTAAAATGATATTTCAGCAATGATCAAACGTCAATCCGCGAATTGGAAATGCTTTGAGGCAGGGCTCTTCATCCCCGCATTAATTTTCAGAATGTGCAACTCACACATAAGCCTTCTTAAATATGCCTTTTTTTTTTTCCCTCCATAAATTTAATATATTAAAAAAAAAAAAAAAAGGATTTGGAGTTCTATTCACATCAAAAGAAGTCGTGCCGACAAAGACCTTAAAACTGAATTGGTGAAAAGCTCTCTACAGTCTTAGCGCCCCACGACCTCTCAGGCAAAGCAGAACAATGGAGAGTTGAGGCTACCATCCTCAAATCTTCCTCTTCAAAAGGACGTCAAAGCAAGGAAACTCCAAAGCCAAAAGTTTTGAAGGCTACTGCCGAAAGCTAGTAAACACAAAAAGAACTGAGATTAGCCTGCTTGAAAAAGAAAATAGTTGGGCTGTTAAAAAAGACAACAACAACAAAAACTACACACTTATGAGTACCACTCTATTTGCAGTGACTTGTTGTTATAAAGCTGTCTGAGAAGCAAGCCAAGGAACCCACACGCGCTCTTCAAGGGGCAACTGGACTTTCTTTCTTTCTCTCTCTCTTTTTCTTTCTTTCTTTCTTTTAACAGAGTAGCAAAGTTGGAAGGGACCCTGAAGGTTTTCTAGTCCAACTCTCTTCTCAAGCAGGAAACCCTGTACCATTTCAGACAAATGGCTCTCCAATCTCTTCTTAAAAACTTCCAGTGATGGATCACCCACAACTTCTGGTGGCAAGTTGTTCCCCTGATTAATTGTTCCAACTGTCAAGAAAGTTCTTCTTATTTCTAGGTTGCTTTTCTCCTTGGTTAGTTTCCATCCGTGGTTTCTTGTCTTGCCTTCAGGCGCTCTGGAAAATAAGTTGACCCCCCTCTTCTTAGTGGCAGCCCCTTAAATACTGGAAGGCTGCTCTCATGTCATCCCTGGTCTTTCTTTTCTCTAGACTAGCCAACTGTTCCTGCAACCGTTCTTCCTATATTTTAGTCTCCAGTCCCCTAATCATCCTGGTTGCTCTTCTCTTCACTTTTTCTAGAGTCTCAACATCTTTTTTTATAGCGTGGTGACCAAAACTGAACGCAGGATTCCAAGGGTGAATGCCTTCCTTCCTTCCTTCCTTCCTTCCTTCCTTCCTTCCTTCCTTCCTTCCTTCCTTCCTTCCTTCCTTCCTTCCCTCTTTCCTTCCTTCCTTCCTTCCTTCCTTTCTCAGATTTTAAATCTACCCTGGAAAATAGCTGCTTTAGCAGCTGACATTTCCAAGGTCTAAAAGTTAGAATTCAATGCAGCCCATCTTTTTTTTTCTTTTTTTTTTTACATTCAATAATTTGATCGCTGATTACTTTACCTGCTATTTGGGAAATGTATAAAAGGACGGAAGCTTTTGTGCAGAAAACTAAAGACTAAATGCCTGACATTTCTGCACAATAGACTGAGGGATTTCTCAGAATTGCCTTCAATGGGAGGTTTGCCGCAGTGGCCCAGGAACAAATCCTACTGACCTTTGAAAATCAGAAAGAAATCTCTACTTATTCAGCCAGAAATAATGGAGCTCCCCGTCTCCCTAAAGCTATTCATTTACTCCTCTTTCTTTTCCCCTTTTTTCCCCAGCTTCTCTTTTTTCATTCTTCTCTTTGAGGAGACAGCACGCTATGGCGAGGCAGAGAAAGAAAACGCTGCGAGAATAAGAGGCACTCTCCTCTGCATGTTTAAATATCTCACTTATTAGGCACGCAATCCAGCATCCTTCAAACATCCTTTGGCAGATGGTCATACCTGATTGATTGATTGATTGATTAATTTAGAACATATATAGCTGTCTACTGCAGGAGAAGACCAGGCTGAGCCAAACATGTCATAAGTCCTGAGTTTCTGCATGCCCACAAGAGATCAAAGTCCCGGCCACCTTGAATGCTACTCTACTCTTCTCCACTCTACTCTACTCTATACTCTACTCTAGTCACTGCTCTAGTCTGTATTCGATTCTAGTCTATTCTAGTCTCTATTCTATTACACTATATTTATCTATTATACTCTATTTATCTATTATTTATCCATTTCTATTCAATTCTAATCTACTCTAGTCTACCCTATTCTCTCTTCTCTTCTACTCTACTCTACTCTACTCTACTCTACTCTACTCTACTCTACTCTATTCTGGTCTAGTCTAATTGTTCTATCCTATTCTAATCTATTCTACTCTACTCTACCCTACCCTACTTTGGTTTAGTCTATACTCCTATTGTATTCTAGTCTTGCCTAAGCCTATGTCTATTCTAGTTTATTCTCTTCAGTCTAATCTATTGTCTATTCTATTCTATTTTCTTATCCTGGTCTAGTCTCTCTGTTCTATTCTATTCACTATTCTACTCTACTCTATTATCAAATATTCTTTAAGAATTAAACAAAAACCTTTCTCCAGCTTTCTTAAGCTAGGTCGTCCCTAAATCAGAAACTGTTCTTCACAAAAACACGTGCCTGATTTTCAAATAGTATGAAGTCATCTGGTACAATTGAAGCCGTGTTCTTAACTATCCCCACTTTAGATTATAGCTATACGCTCATCTATACAGAAAGCAGCCTCACCAAACTCCCGCCCATAGAAAACAAGAATGCCAAAGAAAACACTGGGCTGGAATCTTCTCCTTGAGATGCTATCTCAATGTCTCTAATCAATTATGTAGCCGAACAGATGTGCGAGTTGATTTTCCGCCAAGATATGAGATGAATCACAGCTGGGAAGTTGTGCTAATGTTTAAATCAGAGGAACCTCAGCCATTAAATAAAGACTGGGATTTGAATGAAAGCTTTGATCAGGATGGAGATGTCAGTCAAACCCAATTAAGTCTCACAAGCAGGACAGGGGCAGGTGAGAGAGAGACAGAGTTTGAGGAGGTACCAGGAGAGAGGCCATCAAGATTTGCCAGGCAGAATCAGAGGCGGAAGTCCAACGGGGGATTTCGCAGTGCTGAAAACTAAATCAAAATAATTTAACAGAGAGGATGCAGATGGCTCAGGTGCAGTTTGAGGACGTCAATTCTTACCACTTGTGAGGCAGGGATGGAGGGATTCTTCATTCTATAGACCAAGGGTCTTCAAACTTGGCAAGTTTAAGACCTGTGGACTTCAACTCCCATAATTTCTGAGCTAACATGACTGGAGGAGGAATTCTGGGAGTAGAAGTCCACAAGCCTTGAAGCTGTCAAGTTTGAAGACCCCTGCTCTAGACCAGGGGTCGCCAACCTTTTGGATCTCAGGGACCACCAAACTCATCATTTTAAATCCCGCGGAGCAGAGACCCTGGGAAAATCCCCAAAAGAGTCTGCAGGGAGATTCCGTACCCCGTTTTCCTACCGATCGATCGTTCTTTATCTGGGATCGCAGGATACCATCTCCAGCTCTGTTCTCAGGGGGAGGGAGGGATGAAGGGAGGGGAGGGAGAGGGAGAGAGGGAGAGAGAGAGAGAGAGAGACTTTTGGCTTCATGCAAGGAAAGCAGCAGAAGTAGCAGAAGTCCTTCTTTCTCTCCCCCAAACTCCACCACAAATGAGTCTTTGTGAGACTTGTCACTCTGGTGCAGCCCTTTGGAGCAGGAGGCCTTACAGGGTCCCAAAGACTCATTTCTGGTGAAGTTTGGGGGAGAGAAAGAAAGACTTTTGCTGCTTTCCTTGCGTGCAGCCAAAAGCAGAAGAAGAAAGAAGCGGAAAGAAGCAGCCCAGCGGCCAGGCATGGCATGTGGAGCAAGTGGGGCAAGGTTTCCCCCTCTGTCCTTTCCCCCCTCACCTCACTACCTGGTGTTGTTTGCAATGCAAGCTACACAAGCCTTGTGTTCCTGCAGGCTATGTGGGCAGCACAGCCTTGTGTTCCCACGTAGCCTGGATTAATTGCTTTTGGGGGGTGCTTTTGGGGTGACATTTCTCTGCGGACCACTGCTCTCGATGAAGAGAGAATAAGATGTTGAGTAACGGAACACCTTGCCAGTGGTGCACAAAGACCCATGTGCAAATAAATAGGTTGGGCGGGGTTGCTGCCTTCTGACCTTGATTATTTTCTTGAGGACATTTTATTACCGAATTAGGTAACATCATCCATTCTAGAAGGGAGTGTGGCTTGTGTTACATTTATATACAAGTGGCTTCTTCATCAGTGAAAATGGATGTAGTCTTAGTGTTGATTAGGCTGTTGTTTACTGAATTAGTACTTCCTGGAGTAGGTATTGGGTTTCTGAATGGTAAGTAGGTGTTGCACAACACATGGAGAGACTCCACCATAGTTTCAATTGGGACACCGGGAGCATCCTAAACCAAGCTAAATCCAAAAAGTCTACAGAATTCTTGGAAGCCGGGTACACCGATAAATGAGTCATCAACAGGCACATAGAGATC
Source organism: Pseudonaja textilis (assembly GCF_049901715.1). NCBI lineage: Eukaryota > Metazoa > Chordata > Lepidosauria > Squamata > Elapidae > Pseudonaja > Pseudonaja textilis. Next base: position 51,049,199 of record NC_141997.1, read on the forward strand.
AACAACACCTACATACCATTCAAAGGTAAGGTAAAGGTTCCTTTTGCACATATGTGCTAGTCGTTCCCAACTCTAGCGGGCAGTGTTCATCTCCATTACAAAGACAAATAGCCAGCGCTGTCTGAAGATATCTCCGTGGTCATGTGGCCGACAGGACTAAATGCCAAAGGCACACGGAATGCTGTTCCCTTCCCACCGAGGTGGTCCCTGTCTTTCTACTTGCATTTTTTTACATGCTTTCAAACTGCTAGGTTGGCAGAAGCTGCTGGGACAAGTAACGGGAGCTCACTCCATTACGCAGCGCTAGGGATTCGAACCGCCAAATTGCCGACCTTTCTGATCGACAAGTTCAGCGTCTTAGCCACCACATCCCTTTCAAAAGAGACAATCAAAAAGCTAAAAAAACCACAATGCCTCCTCAGCAACAATCAATATACGGATAAACAGAGATTAACACCAAGAGATTAAATGGTTTGGGCCTTGTGAACTAGACTGAGGTCATTCCTAGTCGAGATTTCAATGTTGGTATCCTTCAGATGTTCTAGAACGTCGGATGGATTGAGGAAATACCAAGTCAGGCAAACAATCGAACAGTAAACAACAGCCTAATCATGGAACCACCAAGAACATTCATGCCAACGTTGAGAGGGCAAGCCACGAGTGGATAAAATGAGATCAAACCTTACTCATTTCTAGCGCTGATTATGCTACCTAGTTGGGTAACGAAATGTCTGCAAGGAACAAACCAAGCACAGAGAACCCCAAGGACCCCACTGTCTTCCTTCTTCTCCTCCTCCTCTTCCACTTTCTCTCCTTCCCCTCCCCTCCCCCCATCTCCACTCCCTTCTAGCACTGTTGATGACACCTAGTTGGGTCAGGAAACGTCTGTAAGAAAACAACCAAGCTCAGAGAGCACCAAGGACACCACAGTTCAACTCCGAGCTACAAATATTCCGTTGGTAATAGATGTGTTTTCAGGCATTCCCAATATGGATCTGGTTCCTAGTATTGAAGTTGTTAATGAGCACTAACAAACTGTATACAATAATAGTGGCACATCACGAATACAATAATTTCCACTTTAACATTCTGGATAGGTGACTTCATAATTCATCATGAGCGAGCTGTTACTTTCACCAATGAGGAATTCAGTCCGTCCATCTCCCACCAGGGGACCAGAGAGCGAATCATACGGAGAGGGACCGAAACAGCTGAGAATGTAAGTAAGTAGGATAGCTCCCACTGAAAAGTTATCACCCAAGAAAAAAAAAAAATAAGCAGGCAGGATTTGGACTAATTGGCTGAAGTTGCAGGATGGTAGGTTCCAAGGGAATACTAGGGGGTGGGAAAACTTCCTATCAGCAAAAAAAAAAAAGCAATTCAACGGTGAAACCAATGAACCAGAGATGTTATGAGTTCCCCTTCACTGGGTAGGTTAAACAGAATCGATTAGGGATTCCTCCATGGAGCACGGGACTTGGATTTAATGGCCTAATTGGCCCCTTTCAAATAAGGGGATTCTCCGTGTCTCGGGGACTTCAGGTTCTCTCTCTCCAAGGTTAACCTGGACATTTTGGCCGGTGGAAGCTGGAGTGGATCGTTCGCTTTCCATACCGCACGACACAGGGACACATTCCGCAAGAGAGGTCCTGGAGGCTCTCGGAGCTCGGTTGCTTCCTTGCAAAGGTTTCCTTTGCCAGGGTGGACTTCCAAAAATTTCAGCAATGGGTTCTCTGCCTGGTTGCTGGTGGGCATGGCCTAGTTGGCTCCTGCACCATGCCCGGGGGAGGGGGCATTTTCACCCTCCCCAGGTTCTGGAGGCTTTGTTCGGGCCTCTGGGAGGGTGAAAATGGCCTCCCTCAGACTCCGGAGGCCGGAAATGGGCCCATTTCTGGACTTCCGGAACTTTTTCGCCCTCCTTTAGCCTCCACACAGACCCTGCCCTTACCTGCATCCAAAATAGACTATGTGGAGACTCCTGAGAGGGGAGGGGTGGGATGGGATGGGTGGGGCCAGCCTGTGGTGGGATTTGGCAGCCATCACGTTAGCTACGGGTCTGCCTGAACCTGGGCAAACCCATAGTGTTGTGGTTCACCAGCAGCAGGTGTGGAGGGCTGAGGTCTCGGAGAGCGAGGACTCAGGTGAGGGGCCTGGGTGTGATACAGGGATGGGGCCAGGACCATCAGGGAGTGGAGTGCTGCCTTCGGAGATGGTGGAGGCTGGCAGCAGCGAGGAAGAGGCCCCCGAGGAGCCTGTGCCCAGTACACGTGCACGCAGGGCTGCTCGAAGGAAAGAGCAGCTGCAGCAGCACGGGCGACTCAGGAGTAAGGCTTCAAGGTAATGGCCCCTCCCTTAAGAGATAAAAGCCAGCGGAGAAACCGGAGTTCTTTGCAGGAAGCAAAGAAGGTTTTCCACTCAAGCCTTGTGGACATTCAGAGTATCTTGGTTGGTGTTTGGAGACTCTTTGTTTGTGAAATATTTCTTGGCAACTTTATCTAGTGTTCTTGGCAGCCTTGCACCACCTTGGCCAGGCTCGTTCTTGTTTTAACTGGGAAGGAACGGAATTCGTAAAGAATCATTAAAAGGTTTTGCTGTTACCTCCCTTTCGTGTTTGTTTCCTTGGAACAAGGTTTGGGTCAAAACACGTAGCAGCCCACCCCTGTTCATTACTCAAACTGGGTAACATCATCACTGCTAGATCATCATTACATCATTATCCTCCTCCTCCTCCTCCTCATCATCATCATCATCATCACCACCCAGTACTGATGACGTTAGTTGGGTCATGAAAAGTTTGAAAGAAAACCACCAGGCTCAGAGAGCACCCAGGACCCCTCATGTCAGTCCCTGAGCTACAATCATTCTCCTTTGTTGGTAAAACGTTCAACTTCTAAGTGGTGGAGTATTTATTACTGCTTCTCCACATCAGGACATCGGCAGTTGCAAGACTGTTCTTTGGCGTTCTCAGGGAAAGACTGGGACTAAATTTGCCATTAATTACACACGATGGCTTCCCAGGAAGGAGTGCCTACTCAGTTGTGAATAATGTCCTTTGCCATCAGTCCCTCTAGCAAGCATCCCTCTTCCTCTCTCTCTCCCTGTCCTTTCCTTCTCCTTTCCTCTCCCTCCTCTCCTCTCCTCCTCCTTCTCCTTCTCCCTCTCCTCCTCTCTCTCTCTCCTCTCCCCTCCTCTCCTCTCCCTCCCTCCTCTCTCTCTCCTCTCTCTCTCTCCTCTCCCCTCCTTCTCCTCTCCTCTCCTCTCTCTCTCCCTTTCCTCTCCGCTCCTTCTACCTCTACTCTATCTCCTCTCTCCTCTCCTCTCCTCTCCTCTCCCCTCCTTCTCCCTTTCCTCTCCCCTCCTTCTCTCTCTCCCTCTCCTCTCCTCTATCTCCTCTCCTCTCCTCCCCTCTCTCTCCTTTCCTCTCCCTCCTTCTCCTTCTCTCTTTCCTCTCCTCTCCTCCATCTCCTCTCCCTTTGCCTTTATTGTTCCTCTCTCTCTTCCCCTCCCTCCCTCTCTCTGTATATTCTCTGGTAGGATAGACCCCAGTAGTGAGACAAACTCACAAAAACACCATATCTCAAACGTTCTCCCTCTATGTCATTAGACTAGATCGCTGCCTTTCCCAAAATAACCCCTTCCCAGTCCACTAATCTGTTAAGCTCTTTCTCCCTGGACCTTTGCAGTGAAGGCATTGCTACATAGCAACCACACTTCTTAGAACATCTGATGGATGGCAACCTTGAAATTTCAGACTGGGAATTACCTCAATCTAGTTTGAAGGCCCGAGGTGCTGAGCGCATGCATTCACCCCGAGAGCAAATTCTAATAAGCTTTATGTCTCAACCAACAGGATCACACAACGTATTCTCTCTCTAGCTCAAAATACAAAAGTGATGGAGGAAGGGAAACAAAGGGGTTCAAATCTTTGAATACTTAGAGCTCTAACAGAATAACAGAGCTAGAAGGGGACTTGTAGGTCATCCAGACCAACCAACCCCGCCCCACCAACCAAGCGGGATACCCTACACCATTTCTGACAAAATGGCCGTCCAGTCTCTTCTTGAAAGTCTCAAATGATGAAGCTCCCACAACTTCTGAAGGCAACTTCTGTTCCACTGGTCGATTGTTCTCACTGTCAGGAAATTCCTCCTTATATCTAGATTGAAGAATTTTTCAATTTCTTTCCCTTCTTTGAAATTTTCAATTTCTTCAACTATCTAAACGACCTAAACACTCTTTCAAGTCAATCTCCATTCTGGTGATATCACAGAGAAGCCCATATAGGTGTCTTGGCAATTGTTTTGTCATTGCTTTTTCAACTTTCCTAACCAACCAAAGGCTGATGGGTTTCATGGTAGCTACTGATGCAGGTCTGATCCTGCTCAACTTTTCCAAGGTCAGCTAGCTGCTGCCATCTGTCGTGAGTGATGAGTATTACAGATTTAAATAATATAGGATCATAAGACCTATAAAATGTCCCTATAAAACTGCTGGCTCCAGTTCTTTATTGTACATTACTTTGATTGGATTTTATTTAATTAACGAGACAACTATTTCAGTATTTGAGCAATTTGGGGAGGAAAAAAATGCTTTACTTTCACTTTTAAATGGATGGGTGAGGTATTTATAACCAAGTTAATAAATGTTTTATGCAAATGCATAAAATCAAACTAGGGTGTATTGTAAACTGCATTTAGAACAAAACAATCCCTTCATCTGCATACAAGGCATCACTATTAAAAAGAAATACTCGCTCCCAGAAATGCATAAATAGAAGACTTTGCCATTTTAGAAACGGAATATTTATGCAGCATTTTACCATTTGCATCCCTATCTTTTGTTTATAGATTTGTTTAATGCAGACTCATGCGTATGCAAATGTATTCTGACAACGATTTTGTCTGCATTTTGGGTCCTAAAGTCCCTTTTTATGACACTGTAATCTCATAAGTTGGTGTACAGTTGGGGAGAGTGGAAGGAACTGAGCATTTACTGACCGGCTGCCCTCCCTGATGCCTATGCGGAATTCACAGTAGATATTTTCTCTTTGTGCCCAAGGAGAGAAATATCTGCTGCTACCTAGGATGGAACATTCTTGAGCCTGGGAAAATGGGAGGGGGGGATTTCTTGGGAGTGTATGGGGTTAGACATAATAGCATTCTTCTTCTAAGTCAAGGTCATGTTGCTTCTGCACCTGGGTGAGAGGCCGTCTCAAGTTGGGACAGATGGTGATTAGGGCATGTGATGCAATGATGAGTGCAGGGGGTGGATTTGTAATATTTTACTTATTCCAAGGAAACCTGGAACTTTCAGATTTGGAATTTCCCAGTTATGCTAGTTTACTACTCTAATAAAAAGAACCTTGGAGAAGATGTCTGTCTCTGAGTTATTGGTTGGAGTGGAGGTTTTCTGGGATGCTCACAAGGTTGTTAAATGTGGCAAAACTCGCTTAACAATGATCTCGCTTAGCAACAGGAATGTTGGGCTCCATTGCAGTCGTACGTCAAGAATGACCAGGATGCACACACCCCAACACCTTCCTGAAGGCCACTGCAGCTGATCATAGAGCTCTGGATCGATCCAGAAATCTGATATCAGCTGCAGAGGCCTTCAGGAAGGCCTTGCCAGCCACAGAATAATTAATTCCTGAAGGCTTCTGACAGTGAAAAGGAGGCCAGTTAGTCAATGGATGACATCCCCTGAAAATAAGACCAGGTGCCTTTTTGGTGGCAAAAAAATATAACACAGGTTCTTGTTTTCAAGAAACAAAACACACACACACACACACACACACACACACAGGGAATGAATCTGCAAAGTGCTTCACAAGCCATGAAATATTTATCCCCATTGCGATAAATAAAGCGGCATCCCTGGGGTGATTTAAGAAAATTTTTTGTCTAATTTACTACCCTTCTGAATCTCTTTCCTAATCGCCAGGGGAAATCAAGAAAAATAAAAAGTTTGAAAAGCTGTCAGGATCCAGCAGACGAGGAGATCACAGGCTGGGTCCTGAACCCAGTTTTTTATTTCCTACAACTCCGATTACATGCCTCCTCCTGCGAGTAAATCTTCCCCTCAAACAGAAATAAAAGAATAATGGGGAACAGTTTTCTTAAATAATCTTGTTAACAAACCTCCGTAAATAACGTTCTCCTTGCATGGGGGATTTTTAATTTGTGATGTGCCCCATTTAGCAATGTCATTAAATATACTTGGTGGCTTTTAATTGGTTTCCTTAGCAAGGCTAGAAACGAGAAAGGTTGCAACGCAGTGGGCAGGGAGGGGCAAAGCAATACAGTCGAGCTGTTAAAGCTAATCTGTGTGGACTAATTTGCTTGCCTAATATCAATTCCAGAAAAATGTCATAGGTTTCCGGGCACCAGAGAGGGAAAAAAAAAACTGAAATTGTTAGCAGGACCAATGTTGAAAAGAGAAACGTAGGAGGATCAGGGGGGAAAAAAAGTGACCAGAATTTCATTATGTAAAAAGAGATGGAATATATTGCCCTGCCATTAAATTAATTGGCTTGTTAAAGCAGAGATAGGGTGAGATGAACAAATACTTTGTCTAAGAAGTCGGAAATACATGCCCCATTGCAGAGACAGATAGATGAACACCATAAGCAGGGATGAGATTCGACCGGTTCGCACCAGTTCGAGTGAACTGGTTGTTCCAGTGTGTCAGGTTTCCAAGTGATGAAACCCATTTCAAAAGCAAAGAACAAAGTCCACCTTCCGAGACAATTTATTTAATTTAGGAAAGCATCAAATTGGCAAAGTCCGTGGTAATTCTGGATCTGACACAACCCAGAATTACCTCACAATATTAGAAGTTAGAAACAACCCCCAAAAGTCACATTCCCCAATAGAAGTAATTCAACGCTGCTTGATGTCACAAATCTGCACCTCAAGGGGCCTGAGTCTGGTCAGCTTTTGTTCTCACGGGAAGGAGAACCACTTAGCCTAAACAACTCTCTCTATCCCCACTCCTCCCCCCGTTAGGAATGTGGCAATCCCGAAACCCTTCGGCCATGACCACCAAAGAGAAAGTAAGAAAAAGAATATATACTATATACTAAACCTAATCAAAATATCTACACATATATTAATTTCAGGTTTGACATGGTGATCATTTGGCTCCATCCACCCGCCCATGCCTTTTTCGTGTCCTTTATTTCCTTGTTTTTGAGCATATCTGATTCATGCGGCAGAGCAGTTTGCTGCGCATCAGCTGTTTTACTCACCAGAGGTGCAGCAGAAGGTAAGCATTACAACTAAAAATAGTCTTTTCTAAATGCTGGGTGTGCAATCACACCATTGACCATAAGGTTCAAAATATGGCTACTTGCATCAGACTGCCACATTTCCTAACCTTTATTGAGATTTCCAAAAGTTGTTGGCGAAAAGAAAAATGGCTCCAAAGAATCTCAGGAAAGGAAATTTGTAAATGACTTGGATCCAGAAAGAGCCTTTTGCGAAGATCCTTGCCCACCTGAGTCTGGTTCCACCCACAGATTCCATGGCTTAAGATCAATGGGTTAAAAAAAAAAGACAATGGCTCGGGTTTTTTTTTTTTTTTTTGAAAATGTCACTCTTTTTTAAAGACTTCTGTTATCTAATTCTATACTTTTGTAGTCAGTAATTCTGAAACCAGGATTCAATTTGGGTTGTTCACCAGGACCAGAGGTTTAATCTCCCAAGATTTTGGACCAGTGGTGGGATTCAAAAAATTTTACTACCGGTTCTGTGGCTTGGTGGGCGTGGCAGGGGAAGGATACTGCAAAATCCCCCTTTCCTCCCCACCCCACTAACCTGCTTTCCAGCTCTGTTCTCCTGTGCAGGGCAACAAAAGAAGACCCAGCCAATCAGCTGGGACTCGGGAGGCAGAGAATAGATGTGGGAAGGGCCACTCAGAGGTGGTATTTGCCAGTTCTCCGAACTACTCAGAATTTCTGCTCCCGGTTCTCCAGAACTGGTCAGAACCGGCTGAATACCACCTCTGTTTTGGACTGGAGCCCATCTTTAGGGAACCTCTCTCTGGTCGAATGTATAGCTGTTCTATGCAGAGTATTTATATAGTACCTGGTAGTGTGTGGCTTTTTAGTTGTTGATTGGGGTGTTGAAGGCTATTCAGTCATTGGTTGTTGTTTCCTTGTGCTACCAAACCTGTACCTGATAAGCTGGGGGTATATCAGCACATCTGTTGACTACAAGATGCCCGTTTCCCAGGCTTCGATCATTTATAAGGCCTTGGTAAGGCCACACCTGGAATCCTGCATCCAGTTTTGCTCACCACGATGTAAAAAAGATGTTGAGACTCTAGAAAGAGTGCAGAGAAGAGCAGCAAAGAGGATTAGGGGACTAGAGACTAAAAAGTATGAAGAACGGTTGCTGGAACTGGGTATGTCTAGTTTGATGAAAAGAAGGACTAGGGGAGACATGATAGTAGTCTTCCAGTATTTGAGGGGCTGCCACAAAGAAGAGGCAGTCAAGCTATTCTCCAAAGCACCTGGAGAGGGGGTGGGACAAGAAACAATGGATGAAAACGAATCAAGAAGAGAAGCAACCTGGAATTAAGGAAAAACTTCCTAACATTGAGAACAATTAACCAGTGGAACAACTTGCCACCAGAAGTTGTGGGTGCTCCAACACTGGAGGTTTTTAAGAAGAGATTGGACAGCCATTAGTCTGAAATGGTATTGGGTGTCCCATTTGAGCAGGGGGTTGGATTAGAAGGCCTCCAAAGTCTCTTCCAACTCTGTTATTCTGTAATTAAGAATGAAACTTAATTCAGATATTGCCTTTGAAGTGGTCTATGGAGCCAAAACCACCCCAGGGGATATTTGATCAGTTTTGTGCCTTCAAACCAATGTTCACTTTTAGCAACCAGGATGAGTTTATCCTTAACGTGGCCTTGAAGGCCTTCCAACCACAGGAAAGGAAGGATGGAAGTCATGAAAACCCTCAGACATGGGGACCTGGTGTATTTCAACATCTATGTCTTCCTGAAAATGTAAAGATTGGATGGCCAGAATATGCACAGATCTTGACTGATTGCATCATGACCTAGGTATAGACGATATTTTTTTTAAAAAAAGATTTTTTAAAAAAGAAGTAAATTCAGAAACGATCAGGTGATACGAAGGAAAAACTGGCTGTTTGTTGCATCATGTAATTACAATTTAGCACATTGACATTTCCAGTTAAGACTAAAAAAAGGACTTTCTACCAATACCTTAGAGAATTCCTGCAGAGGCTGTGCTCAACTCATTAAACGAATATAAAGAGGCTTTTTCTGCAGCTATATATACTGTACATACAGAAAAGGAGAATATTCAATTCTTTGGGAAGTACCCATTTCATATTTTGGTATACCAAAAGATCACTGGATAGCACAAACGTTGCAGTCATCTTCGGGGGTTGGGACATACATTATCTTTTTAAAATAATCATTGTTTATATTCTGTGGCTTCCAGATGTTTTTTTCCATGACTTCACAAGCACTGGATTCCAAACCATTTAAACAAATAACTTCTCCCTTTTCTTAATATTTTGCTTACGGAGTCAGGAATGTCCAATGTCTTACGCCCATCTATCAAAAACATATCAGGGTTCTGACGAATGCTCTAATCAAATCATGAGCATCAAGCCAAACTTCAAGAGAAATCCAATTATTTATTAAGAGCAACAGGTCGGGCACTTATCGTAATGAAGCCAGTTCCGACTCACGTAACTTACGATGCATCTATGAGCCTGTTTTCCCTCCTCCCCCCTGGGTGTGTCATGAATCACATTCCCCAACAGAGGACTTTCCTAGGTTCTAGAGGTCACGCCCCTCCAACTGGATCGGTAACTTGGGATATAGCCTTGGTAAATTATGTGTGGAATGTACTTTGGGTTTTTATTGCCTTGCTGCTCCTTCAGGTCTTCCCCCTCCCTCCCTATGGCAACTCAAAAGGAGTCTGGGAATGCTTTACGAGTTGACAGAACATACAAAAACATGTATGAGTCAAAATGGAACCACAGAATATCTCCTTTCCATTCTGTCTCTCAGAAAATGTCTAGTTTCGATGTTAAGGTTTTGTTTTTTGGTTCAGTTCTTGTTAAGTAAGCTGTTCCACTTTAGTCCTGCTGTCGTTGAGAAAAGCTAGGAAAATGGAGGTAGAAAAAAAGACGTCGCAAAAAATGAAGGTGATCGGTAAGAGAAAACTAGAACAAGTCACTGCATGGGGCTCTCTGTGTTGTTGAAAAGACTGTTGTATTCTGAAATATTAGCCATCAGCCAGATCTCAAAGGCAAAGGAGATTTGCTGTGTCCTGTGGCCTCCGTGTAACCTACTGAGCACAGAAGTCCAACCGCTAGATGAGTTATATTTATTTTCTGTTATTCCAGCTTTCCGGCCACTGCCCAGTGGCTCAGAAAAGAAGCAGAAGAAAAAGGCAGCTAACCTCCCTGCAGACAAAGGATGGTTTTGTATGTTGAAGACGTCTGCTCAATCATCCCAGGGGTTTATAAGTTCGGGTCAATATTTCTAATCAAGTCTATGTGCTACATTAAATAAAAGGCTACATTTTATTAGCTTTCAGTTCAAAGGGAGGGAAAGAGGGAGGCAGGCAGGCAGGCAGAAAGAAGATAGAAAAGGAGGGAGGGAAGGAACAGAAAAGAGAAGGAAAGAAGGAAGGAAGGAACAGAAGGACAGAAAAGATAAGAGAGGGAAGGAAGGAGGGAGGGAGGGAAGGAAAAGAGAGAAAAGGAAGGAAGGAAGGAAGGAAGGAAGGAAGGAAGGAAGGAAGGAAGGAAGGAAGGAAGGAAGGAGAGAGCAAAGAAAGGAAGGAAGGGACAGAAGGACAGAAAAGAGAAGGGATGGAGGAAAGGAGGAAGGGAGGGAAGAAGGAAGGAAAAGAGAGAAAAGGGAAGGAAGGAAGACACAGAAGGACAGAAAAGAAAAGGGAGGGAGGGAAGGAGGGAGGGGAGGAAGGAAGGAAGGAAAAGACAGAAAAGGGAAGGAAGGGACAGAAGGACAGAAAAGGGAAGGAAGGAAGGAAGGAAGGAAGGAAGGAAGGAAGGAAGGAAGGAAGGAAGGAAGGAAGGAGGAAGGCTGATTCCTTTCGGTTTGGCTTGATATGATTCATCTGCTATCCTCTGTAAAATTCAGGCCACTTCTAGCCACTTACTCACATTCGATCAATCCAGCTAAAATAAAGCCAAGGCAAGCTAACCTTTCCTTGCTCAGTGAGGATGCCTAGCCCAAAACGACTCTAAAGGTAGCTCAACCAACAGACAAGAGCAATTTTACCTCAGGCCTAATTCGCCCTTGACAGAGTAGCTCTATTTGTCACTTCTAATAAAGCCAATATTGCTCCCTCTGAAAACACCTAGAAAACACGACATCCGGCGAAGCTCCTCTCCTCTCGTGCTGACAGGCAGGACGCCGTCCCTCCGTTATTATCGGTGGCTTGGGGAAAATGCATGGCTGCGAATTCATTTGGCAGGGAAGGAGGATGTTGTTGATGTGTTGTTGTTGTTGTTTCTCCTTTATGTTGCTCCCGTGTAAGCCAAGACGCCAACTGCCGAACTGATACACAATCATTTTGTGGCTAAATGAACCAGCACAAGGCAACTGCGTGCAGAACAAATGGAAGAAGGGAGGGAGAACTAGAATTTCTCTCCACCTTTTTTCGGAACGCCGGGGTGCCAAAAGCAAATATTCCCAGCCAGCCACAAATCCCTTTTACGTCAAAAAAAAAAAGAAAAAAGAAGAAAGAATAATTTTGGCTAATTATTTGCTGGGTCTGGTTGAATTTCAGTGTTTTGTTCCCAGTGTCTCAATATACAATGAATTCCAGAAGCTTTCCAGCTTATTAAAAAAAAAATGCCAAGTTTTTGTACGGATTTTCCAGGTAGGCTGACTTTTTAATAATAGCATTGGAGGAAAATGTATTGTGTGAATATCCAAAATATGCATTTTACCTAGAACCCACCCCACCCTACAAAAAAAAATGTGATCATTTTTGTAAGATAGGCCATACGGAGACATGCAAGCAGTAAGAATCAGTCACATGAGTGTTGCCAATCTGGAGAGTCTCCTTTCTAAACGCCCACATCCTGCCTTCTGTAAAAGTGCTCTCGTAGCTGAGAGCATCCCTTGTTCCGGGAAGGGACTTCCTGTGTTGCGGAAAGACAGCTGGGCGGTCAGTCCAAACTCCGCAGCTGGATAAGTCCGTGTGCTATGTAGAGCTACTCAGGATCTCTTTGTCAACTCAAAAATATTTATCTGGTCTTTTAGAGTTGTCAGCAGAAAGGGAGGGTGGGAGTAATGCATACCTTAGATAATTTCTAGGCGGCCAAAGCTTCTGGTGCACAAAATTATTACTGGAGAGCACGGTGGATGACTCTTGACTATGGATGTGTCCCATTGGAGAATATACATCCAGGGGATGGGGAAAGACCAGGGTCAAGGGGGAAATGAATGAGGTGTCTCAGTGTCGGCTGCGCCCAGGTAATGCTGACATGGTCACTCCTAATAAATGACATTTTTTAAACTCTGAAAGATGCGACTAGAGACTTGTGATTCAAATGGGGGTGGATTGTCGGAGCCTTGACATTGTTCTGCAGACCTGCTTCCAAAGAAGCTTAAGATATCTCAGCTTAGGCATTGCTCCAAAGGAATAGAAATGGATGGATGGATGGATGGATGGCAATATACATATCTATCTACAGTAGAACCTCTAGTCACGAATGCTTCTGACCATGACCAAATTGGGCTCCGACCAAAAAATTCACAAAATTTTGGAATCTGGTCACAATCCCATACTCAGGTGGCGATCAAACATGACCCTTGACCCAAAAATTCCTGAAGACGAAACATTAGAAGACGAAGAAATCACCAAAATTACGGAACAAATTATGGTCATGACCAGAGGTGTGTGTGTGTGTGTGTGTGTGTGTGTGTGTGTGTATGCACGCACACGTGTGTATGATAGATGACAGAAAGATAGGGGGCGGGAGAGAAAGAGAGACAGAGATGATAGATAGATATGGATAGATAGCAATAGCAATAGATAGATGATAGGTAGGTAGGTAGGTAGATAGATTGCTGGATGGATGATAGATAGATAGATAGATAGATAGATAGATAGATAGATAGATAGATAGATAGAGGGATGGATGGATGATGGATAGAGATAAAAGAAAGATGAGAGAGAGAGAGGGAGAGGGAGGGAGAAAGAGAGAGAGAGAGAGAGAAATGGATGGACAGACAGATGGACAGAGAAATTAATAAAGGAGAACATTTGTAGCTCAGGGTTGAAATGGGAGCAGGTCCTTAGTGGTCTCTGAGCTTGGTTGTTTTGTTGCAGACATTTCATTACCCAAACTCAGTGCATAGAAATTGGTTAAAGATGCTAACTTTATGTTAATTATGTCCCAACAATGTGAGATTTTTCAGGAGCTGAAAAGAAAAAAATGTGAGGAACAACCAAGTGTGAAAAATTGCCAAAATAGTTATTCTGAGAAATTAGAAAAATATTATATTCTGGACTGGACTGGATTCAAGTCATGTGTAATTCATCTACTGGGGTTTTTTTTAAGCCATCTTTTTACTTGTCTTAAAACAATGTGTCCTTTTGGCCCAAATTTCATTATATTTTACAACAGTTCCTTTTTGCTTGAACAATTCCAAGTAATTGATTGGAACTTCCACGCAACACCCAACAATAAGAAAAATAAAAGCAATTAACTCTTTTCATTCTCTACCCAAATAAAAGAAAAATAGTTTAACCTTTTTCTTCTTTTGTAACTCTTATTCACTGAATATTTCTCTTCCTGCAACTAGAGAGGTTTTTACCACCTGCAATCTCCTGTGCTAATTGTCAGTTTTTAAGGATACCCATCAATAGTGGCAAGGATTCCTTTGTCAAAAGAAAGAGGTTAGAACTATATTAAATTTGTGTGTGGGAGTGTGTGTTTGTGTATAGATGTATGTGCAATCAGAAGTACCTGCACTAATTCTCAGCTTTGAAGCATAGCCACAAATAGTTAAAGGGATTCCTCTGTCAAAATAACAGATCTTCAGAGGCTAGAACTATATTAAATTTGTGTGTGTGCATTTGCATGTGTGTGTGTGTTTGTGTATGCATGTGCAACCAGAAGAACCTATAGTAACTTGACTGACCTCAGGAACAAAACAGGTTGTGGGATTGTGTGAAAATTGGCTAGACTCAGTCAGCTAGACTAAAATTGTGGGGGAAATCCAGAATAAAAGAATGGCAAAGTACTTCACTAATATTGCTGGAAAAAAAAGATTGCACCCCAGGAGTTAAATTCAACTAAACATCAACTTTACCTCTCATATCTGCCTCACAATTTATCTTCCAACAAAACCCGCAGCCCTAATTGTCCGGACTTGACAGTGGCCATTTTCCTAGACCAGTGATGGAGAACCTTTTTGTTGTGGTGTGCCAAACACACATGCATGTGTGCGTGCCAGCGCCCACAATGCAATGAACCCTGCCCCTCCTATGCATGCATGTGCAACACCTCCCTTACCTGCACTGTGCATGCATGTGCCTCCCAGCTGATTTTCGGCCTGTCTGAGGCTGTTTTCGCCCTCCCGGAAGCTCGAGGAAAGCCTCTGCAGCCTTTGGAGGCCGAAAAAGGGGCCCGTTTCATCACTTCTGGTATTTCCAGAAGGCCCATTTTTCAGCCTCCCAAGGCTACAGAGATAGTTTATTAGGGCAACCCTGATAAAGTTGAGATCTTTCTATGAAAAAGGAGAACCCCGAGACCAATGTTACATTCCTTTTGATAGTTAACACAACAAAGAAAAAGGAAAGAGGAAAGTTGATTGGACAGGATAAAAGTGATTTGCATAGCAAATCAGTTACATGTAGTCAAACATGTTACATATTTACATCCCATAATATCACACATGTTCATTAAAATGAGGTCAGAAGGGGTGTAAATTATAAGGAAAAAGCTTGTGTGGAGTTCACAAAAGAGATCAACCAGATCCCAATTTGTACTAACCAATTTCTTTCTTACCTGGAGCCAGGGGTGGGATTCAAATTTTTGAACAACCAGTTCTGTGGGCGTGGCTTAGTTGGTGGGTGTGGCTTGGGGGTCATGTGACTGGGTGAACATGGCTTGGTGGTCATGTTATTGGCTGGGCATGGCCAATCAATATCACTCACATCGAGGCATGCATCTCCTTGACTGGCCTCTCATGACTGTGGGGATGCTGCAACAGTCGTAAGTGTGAAAAACGGTCACAAATCACTTTTTTCAGTGCCATTGTAACTTGGAATGGTCACTCCACACAAGCAAAGTACCAGCAAAGTAGGGGGAAAAAAATTCCAGAGAGGTTCCTGAGACAGGAAGTCTAGTTCTGCCAAGAATGTAATAAGGATTAACAGAGAGGCAGTTTCTGTAAGCAACATCAGAATGTTTCCTTCCTGCCTTCCTTACAGGATTAGCCCAGTAATTTCTTCTAACAACCAGTTCTCCCAACTGCTTAGAATGATAACAACCGGTTCTAGCGAATAGGTGAGAACTGGTAGAATCCCACCCCTGCCTGGAGCTCATCTCCAGCCTGTTTATCAGTTTAGGGATGTTCAAAGCTAACAAACCTGAACATCATTTTAAAAGAGGGGAAAATAAAATAAATCAAATTAAAATACAAAGTAATTATGTTAGTTGGCAATTTACAAGATCCATGACACACGCCCCTCAATAAGCAAAGAAATATTTTGAACAAAACGAAAAGAAGTCCTGTTGCCCTGACACAACTTCCAGACCACTCTTATCAGTTGCAACTCACGGTGTAATGCCGTGTCATAGACAGAAAAGTTGACTGGAGTAAGACTCTGCATCTAAGTAGCAGATGTCTGTATATTTCCTCTGTGACCTTTTAAATCAACTTCTGAAGGGAGATCCTTGGCTCATCCCAACTCAAAAAAATAAAAATAGTGCCATTTTCCAGAGTCCTTTTATGCTATCGCACAGACAACAGGAACAAATCTCCAAATTGTTGTCAGTGTTCCTTTTAAAGTAACCATTGAGGCAGTTGAATTCCTCACCCCCCCCCAAAAAAACCCCTCTGTACTATTATTGGCTTTATACTTTTATTTATTTGTACAATTTATAATCTGCCTCAAGGTGGCTAACAATGAAAACATAAAACATAAGCAGTTAAAATGTCACGCAAAGAGTTGAAACTATGATTCAAACTAAACGTGGCTGAAAATGGCTCTATCAACTCTATTCCAAAGAGAAAATGTATATACAGTATATATATACACACACAAACACACACACACACAAACACACAAAGGCCTCTCAGCAGCTAAAACGAGGGCCAAATGGCTGGTTTCCAGGGAAATATATATTTTCTAAAATGGCAATTGTCCTTTCCTCCACCTTGGATCGTGGTTTTCAGGCCCTGAAGTGAAAGGAAGGAAGGAAGGAAACCTCAATCTTAATTTAGTCTTGGGTAAGGGCCTCGGACAGGGATGTCAAACTTGTGGCAGTTGTGGTCCACCGGCAACCTGTGGTGACGGCAGCAGAGTCGGACAGTGGGGAGGAACAGGGGCCAGTCCGGGAGTCTGGGGAGGACTCGGACAAGGGATCTGCATCCGACACAGAGATGGGGCCATCTGGAAGTTATATGCTGACTTTGGAGCCTCCAGAATCTGACAGCAATGAGGAAGAGGAATAAGGGGAGCCTGTTCCCAATGCACGCATGCGCAGAGCTGCCAGAAGGCAAGAACAGTTAAGACAAAAGGGGTGACTCGGGAGTAAGGCTTGGAGGGGATTGGCCCATAAGACATAAAGGATGAGCAAAGGGAGGAGAACCTTTGCAGGAAGCAACTTTGTTCGTACTGGTCAGTTTGAAACCTGAAGCTCTGTGTTGAGTTTGTGCTCCGTTTGGCCTTGTAAAACTAATTGGAACTTTAGTCGTTGGCAGCATTTCAAGGAGGATAAAGGTGGGTGCTTATCAGACTTATCCTGAAGGACTTTAGCAGACTTTCATGGGACTATTTACAAACTGTTTGAGACTCATTATGGGTTGTGAATGACTAAAATTCATGCCTGCTGAAATAAAGAAAAAAGGGTTTGGGGACTAACATGTGTTTGTTAGTGTCTCCATGAGCTTTGGTTGGAACAGTGATGTCACACTGTCGCCACGTGATGTATCATGACTTTCCCCCCCTTCGCTAAAATGGGTGTGGGCGTGGCCAGCATGTGACGCATCCAACCCGCGGGTGGTGAATTTAACCCCCCTGGTCTAGGACAACTAGTTATTCAGTTCACAACAATGGCAAGCAAGGTCGCAAAATGGGGCAAACTGTCTTGCTTAGCGATGGAAATTTTCAGCTCAATTGTGGCCATAAGTCGAAAACTACCTGCATAGCTTTATTTTTTAGAAGATAAGATAGATGCACATGGGAGAAAAATGCTGGATCCTGTTCCACATTATTCTTGGACAGCTATATTTTGGGAAATAAAGAGAATGGTGCAGTGGCCTAGAGGTGGAGCTCTCGCCTCACAATCAGGAGGCTGTGAGTTCGATCCTAGGTAGAGGCAGATATTTCTCGCTCTGTATCTGCTGAAAAAAACCTCCATATTGGTGACAGGAAAGGCATCTGGCCAGTAAACACTCAGCTCCATTCAGTTGCCCAGACTCCACCCTGCAAGGGATTATGGAGTCATTAAAAGAGATAGATAGATAGATAGATAGATAGATAGATAGATAGATTATAGACATAGATAGATGATAGATAGATAGATAGATAGATAGACAGACAGACAGACAGACAGATTATAGACACATAGAGATAGATAGATAGATAGATAGATAGATAGATAGATAGATTATAGACACATAGAGATAGATAGATAGATAGATAGACAGACAGACAGACAGATAGATCTGCTGAATATAACTCCACATTGGCGATGGAGAGGGCATCTGGCCAGTAAACACTGAGCTCCATTCAGTTGCCCAGACTCCACCCTGAAAGGGAATATGGGGTCATTAAAAGAAAACGATGATTTTGGGGGATGTAGAGAGGAAGACTGAAGCAAAAACACACAATGCAGTGTGAATGTCAGGCCACGGAAGAGATCGATCTCCTTTCGCTTCAGCCTCTCTGGACCAGACACTTGAGGCTGTCAACTTTACGGAAAGAGCACATAAGACATCAAAATGGATTGTGAGAACTCCGTGTAGCCAAAAAATAAAATTATACCTACAGCTTTGGCAGTACAGGAGGGGAGAGAGGGAAAAAAACACAACAACCCCTCCCTCTTGGGGATCTGGCAGTTCTTCCCATCTCCGAAAGGCAGACGAAACATAACCTTGAAATGAAAAAGAAAAAGGGACAGAGAAGCTGATGTCACGAAGGAGAAGAAGGAAAATGAAGCACAGCTCGGAGGCCTTTGGAGTCTTTGCTGCTCTTTTTTATTGTACTAACATTGCTGACATGGCACCATTTTCCGGAGGTGTCACTGTATTTCAATTTAGAGATCCCGACATTCTTGGGAACTTGTAATTACACTATAAAGACATTGATGGATGCAGCTGGAGACGCAGGTGCATTTTACAGCCTTTCAAAAGGGGGAGGGGGAGTAATAACTTGGGGTGTATGTATATTCTTTAAATAATATCTGATCTCCATCCTCGTCCTCTCAAACCAGCATCTCCTCCTTCCTGAAAACCGTGTCACTGCGCCAGCTTTGATTGCTTTCTGACATAGTCCCATAAATTAAAGGCTGTGCCTGTAAGATCCCTGGTTAATTAATGTCGGTTTTATACCTGCTACACTTTGTCAGACAAAAGAAAAGGACTGAGTAGGAGAACAACGAAGGAAGGAAGGAAAGAGAACTAGAAATGTCAAGCTTTGTGCTCTATTCGTTGTGGTCCACCGGCAGCCGGTGGAGCTGGAAGCAGAGTTGGACAGTGGGGTGAAACATGGACCAGACCTGGACTCTGGAGAGGACTCAGACGAGGGATCTGCATCTGACACAGAGATGGGGCCAGGGCCATCTGAGAGTTATGTGTGAACTCCAGAGCCTCCAGAATCTGGCATTACAAGGCAGAATAACAAGAGGAGCCTGTTCACAGTGTGTGCTTGTACAGAGCTACCAGAAGGCCAGAACAGTTAAGACAAAAGGGGCAACTCGGGAGTAAGGCTTGGAGATGATTGGTCCCTCCCATAAGACATAAAGGAGGAGCAAAGGGACAGGAGCCTTTGCAGGAAGCAACTTTCTTCTGGTCAGTTTAAACTCTGACGTTCCATGTTGACTTTGTGCTCCATTTGGCCTTGTACAGCTAACTGGACATTTAGTCATTGGCAGCATTTGAAGGGAGATAAAGGTGGGTGCTTATCAGCCTTATCCCGAAGGACTGTGGCAGAACTTGTGTTGGACTATTCACAAACTGTCTGGGACTCATTACAGGCTGTGAATGCATATAATTCACAGCCATTGAAATAATAAAAAGAGGGTTTTTGGAATTAAGCCTGTGATTGTGACTGTCTCGGGAAGCCTGGGTCAGAACACTACTACAAACAATGATACTGGATATATTTTCTCCTGTTCCTCATACAAGGCCGCTAAACTCCATTGGGAAACCTCAAGCTTTCAACCAAAATCCTCTCTGGAATTTAAAATATCCTAAAAAGGCAAGTGAAGATCGGAGGACCTGAAACTTCTTCTCCTGGTAAGAAAGATGCCACCAGAAACGGATTCCAACCATGGTTTGATGGTGATGATGTTATCCATTCGGCCATGTCCAACTTGTGGTGATTCTATGGGCCAGATCTCTCCACATCTTCTGATTTTGCACTGCTTCTTTGAGTTGTTCTATGCTCTGGCTGGTGTCAGGTTTGATAGTGTACCATTGTTTAGTGTGTGGGTGATGGCCAGAGCCAAGTAGAAGAAGACACATTACTTGATTTCTTGAGGTCTTCATTTCTGTCCCTGGCATCTCAAATGGAAGAATGAACAGAGACAGTGATGCAAGAGATGCCATTAATGGGGTCATTACAAGCTTTAGTAAGACCACACCTAGAATACTGCATCTAGTTTTGATCACCACAATATAAAAAAGATATTGAGACTCTGGAAAGAGTAATGAAAAGAGCAACTAAGATGATTAGGGTTGAAGGCTAAAGCATATGAAGAATGGTTGCAGGAATTGGGTATGTCTGGTTTAATGAAGAGAAGGACCAGAGACATGGTAACAGTCTTCCACTATTTGAGGGGCTGCCACAAAGAGGAGGAAGGAGTCAAGCTATTTTCCAAAGCACCCAAAGGCCAGACAAGGAATAATGGATAGAAACTGAACAAGGAGAGATTCAACCTGGAAATAAGGAGAAACAGTGAGAGCCATCAACCAATGGAACAGAAGTTGCCTTCCAGAAGTTGTGGGAGCTTCATCCCTGGAGGCTTTCAAGAAGTTTATTCTAGTCTAATGAAGAGAAGGACCAGGGGAGACAGGATAGCAGGGATCCAATATATTGAAAGTCTAGAAAAAGTGAAAGAGACCGGAGACTAAAACATGAAGAATGGTTACAGGAACTGGGCATGGCTGGTCTAGTGAAGAGAAGGACCAGGGGAGGCAGGAGAGCAGTCTTCCAATGTTTGAGGGAGGGGTTGCCACAGAGAAGAGGAAGGGGTCAAGCTATTCTCCAAAGCCCCTGAAGGCCAGACAAGGAATAATGGATGGAAACTGAACAAGGAGAGATTCAACTAAGAAATAACGAGAAACTTTCTGACAGTGAGAACAATCAGCCCATGGAACAGAAGTTGCCTTCAGAAGTTGTGGGAGCTTCACCACTGGAGGCTTTCAAGAAGAGACTGGACTGTCAGAAATGGCGTAGGATCTTCTGCTTGGTTGGTGGGTTGAACTAGATGACCTACAAGGTCCCTTCCAACTCTGTTAATCTGTTAAATCTGTTAAATCATTAAAGTAGAACCATCATTTATAAGCTCCAACTCAAGCAGTTTAATACCTATTTTGAGGCTAAAAAAGAAAGCTAAGAAGAAAAAAAACATCCCCTTTTAATGAAAAACAAGGACATGTTGTGCTTGTAAATTGTGCAAGGTGCAAAGCAATGCTTCCATATTATTTCTGAAGGCTACAGAACCCTTGGGGACAATTGTGATTTCAACCAACTTAGGTCCAGTGTAATTATTTTACGAACCGATCAACTATGATTCGTGTATGGGTTTATTTACTCATTATCCGAAGATGATCTTTGAGGCCACTGGGATGCATTACACGTTATACCTTTATTTATTTTTGATTATTTATTATTTCAATGAATTCCCTTCATTTTCAACATATGACAAAATGGCACAAAATTGGAGTGGGGGGAGAAATTGTCTCGGGAGCTGAGAGCTAGCTTTCTTGCTGACTGTTTGAGTAAACAGTCAGCAAAGAAAGCTAGCTCTCAGCTCCCGAGACAAACAGGCCTGTCAGTGTTCCCAAGTCTGAAGTCTAAACAGAAGGATGTGCAAAAAGAGATGCTCTCCTTCCCAAACCCCGCAACTAAAATCAACGAAAACTGCAAAAAATAATAATTCCAAAGCACTAGAAGGCAAGACAAAAAAACAACAACAACGGAGGGAAATTAATCAAGGAAAGAAGCAACCTGGAATTAAGGAGAAACTTCTTATGAGACCTCCATAATCCTTTCCAACTGTTATTCTACTATTCTATTCTCCAAAGCAACTGAAGGAAGCAAAAGAAGGTAGAGATAGAAGTCCATCGAAGAGAGATCCAACCTAGAACTAAGGAGAAATTTCCTGAGAGTGAGAATAATTCATCTCTGGAACTGCTGGCCACCCAAAGTTCTGGGTGCTCAACACTGGAGGTTTTTAAGAAGAGATTGGACAATCATTTATTCGGAATGATATACGACAGTGGTAATTAACCATTTTGTAACCATTTAACCAATTGCCAGCACCCAAAAGACAATGTGTGCTGCCCCCCAACACTCCCTGTGCATGCACAAGTGACCCCCCCTGCATGCACCATGCATCTCTGCACGTGTATGCAAGCCCCCCGTGCTCTGTGCATCTCTGCATGCATGCACGACCTCCCCATGCACACTGTGCATTTCTGCACATGTGCATGTCACCCCCGTGCTACATGTCTCTGTGCATGCGTGCGTGTCTTCCACGCTCCCCTGCCCCCCGCGCATGCACGCCAGATACCGGACAATCAGCTGTCAGGTGGTGGCGCATTTGTGCATATGCACTGGGGTTCTTCTGGGCAACCTCTCATGTGCTGGCAGAAGTGGCTCTGCATGTCACTTCTGGCACGAATACCATAGGTTCGCCAACACAGGTATAGGGCCATGATGGCAAACTTATGGCATGTGTGCCAGAAGTGGCACACAGAACCATCTTTCAGGGCACGCCAGCTGTCAGCCATTGCTTTTCCAGGTTCCTATGCACGCCTGCCTGCCGGCCAGCTGATCTTCACATGTGCAGGTGGGAGTGCCGGAAACCAGAAGACCAGGTGGCCAGCATGCATGCATGCACTGGAAACCGGAACCTCAGCTTCGTGGCACATGCATGCGTGTCAGGGAGCTGCTCTTCCGGTTTCCGGCATTCCCACACACATGTGCCGGGGAGGTGCTCTTTTAGTTTCCAGCATTCCCTCATGCGCATGCCAGGGAGCTGCTCTTCCGGTTTCCGGCACTCCCCTTGAGCGTGCATTGGCTCCCATTTCGGCATTCGGAGTCAAAATGGTTTGCCAACACTGGTAGAGGGTCTTTTACTTGAGCAGGAAGGGTTGAACTAGAAGACCGCCAAAGTCCTTTCCAGCTCTATTTTGATTGATTGATTGATTGATTGATTGATTGTTTAATAGCATACTTCGGCTCCACCAGCTAATATTGTTCTGAATATGTAGAGTATTACATCATCATCATTATTATTATTATTATTATTTTAAAAAGAACTCCATTACCAGAGAGAGAAGCCTCACTTCTGAACGTTTGCTTACTGAACAAAGATTGAAATGTCACACGGGAGGTTATGCAATGAATGCATTAAAAGCTAACACGAGAGGCCTTTGGGCCAACATATGTCTGGCTAAAAACCCTTTCGGGCTGCCCAAATCCATTAAAAAGCCAGGAACAACAAAAAAAAGCCTAAGCCATTTCATCTTAATAGAAAAATAGAAAATATTAAATCCTCTTTTGCTAGGTCAGCGACGAAGAGTAAAGAATCGCTTGTTTTACCTAGAAGCAATTAGGCAAAAGCAGACTCTGCACAAGAAGATTTAATGTATCCTTTGTCATCATTGCTTACAGCATGATTAAAGGGTTATTTAGGATCCGAGGCACCGGTACATGATTATATTACCTACATTTTTGCTCTTTCACAATAAAAAAGAAATCATTTCCTGTTAATTAAATCGCCCTCAGTCCAGAGAAAAATTTGATTATACCAATCTTGGATCAAATGTCAAACCCAAGAAAGCCATACACATATGATCACTTGGTGCCATCTGCTACGTATTAGGAAAAGAGGAAAAAATAATAATCTCTTTGTAGAAAATCCTTTCCTTTTTATTTGAGCTTAATTGCTATAGGAGAAGGATAGGCGGTGCCTGGGGGTGGAGTCAAGACAGGAATAAGCCTAGATG
Organism: Pseudonaja textilis; assembly: GCF_049901715.1. NCBI lineage: Eukaryota > Metazoa > Chordata > Lepidosauria > Squamata > Elapidae > Pseudonaja > Pseudonaja textilis. Next base: position 51,072,863 of record NC_141997.1, read on the forward strand.
TCAACTCATAAAATATTTCTATGGTCTTTTAAAGTTGTCAACAGGAAGGGAGGTGGGGAGTAGTGCTGCAGCTTGCAAAACGAAAGTGCATTCCATAAATGTTTTCAAAGATAGTAACTAGGTGACTGAAGTTTCTGCCAAATTGGAGAGCATGATTGATGGCTCTTGGCTATGGATGTGTCCCATTGGAGAATATGAATTATGATACACTAGTGCCAGTTTAGTGCTGATCATTAGATGTCTAGATTCTTGTGTACAGACATGTGTAATCGATCAACGTAACTGGAATTTAATGTGTGGGCCTGATTCTTTCAAGTCAAAAAGAGGGCTGTGAAAATATTTACAGATCCCATCACATCCTGGACATAAACTGTTTCAACTCCTACCCTCAAAACGAGGCTATAGAGCCCTGCACACCAGAACAACTAGACACAAGGACAGGTTTTCCCCCAATGCCATCACTCTGCTAAACAAGTAATTCCATCAACACTGTCCAACTGTTTACAAAGTCTGCACTACTATTACTATTAATCTTCTCATCACTCCTTATTGCCCATCCCCTCCCACTTGTGACTGTATGACTGTAACTTTGTCGCTTGTATCCTTATGATTTATATTGACTGTTTCCTAGTAGGATTTGATTGCTTATTGTACCCTGTGACTATTATTAAGTGTTATAACTGATGATTCTTGACTCTTGATGAATGTCTCTTTTCTTTTATGGACACTGAGAATATTTGCACCAAGACAAATTCCTTGTGTGTCCAATCACACTTGGCCAATAAAGAATTCTGCTCTATTCTATTCTATTCTATTCTATTCTATTCTATTCATTTGATTCGATTCGATTCTCTATTCTATTCTCTATTCTATTCTATTCTATTCTATTCTATTCTATTCTATTCTATTCTATTCTATTCTATTCTATTCTATTCTACCTGTGTAGGTAGAAAGTGGAATTTCTGTGTGATCTTGATTCATAATGCTTTCCAAAACATAGCTTTAAGGGTCAAACACCAAAAATTGCGAAGACCTTCTGACTTGCTCAAACACATTTCTGCATTCCCTGGGATGGTTTGCTAATTTTAACTACATCTTGGCCATCCTTCAAATATTGTCAGATATAAAACCAATCACACTTGGCCAATAAAAGAAATCTAATTCTAATCTAATCTTCCATCATTGCTTTCATTGTCAGATGACAACTATTCCTCTTTCCTTGGTGATAATATTGGGAGGTCCCACTGGGACAGGTTGAGGTTGCCTTTCTCACAGAGAAGTTGGCTCAATTTCTCATCTTAGGATTTGATCGATCCTGCATTCTCCTCATTGTCTTCTGAAATGAGATAGAGAAGGAGCTGAGATCTGCCGTATTAAGGACACAGAATAAGCAATAAAATGGAAACACATGAGCTATTTGTCTCCACAATGCTGGCTTTTAAACAAAAACCCCCAAAATTAAATGTCAAGTGTTGGATTGCAAGACAACACACGGCATTCTGATTAGAAGAAACCCTTTGACAATTGTATTCTGCCTTTACAGATAAGGCCATAATGAGCAAATGTTTACTTATATTCCAGGGTGCACATCAAGGCAGGCAGGCACACACCAACCCTTGTTCCTCGGGTATTTAAAACGTTATTAAGCAACATTTGTTGGGAAGCAGAAGCTGGATATATTAGCACACCCTGGATACACCAGGATCGCTAAGAGAGATCATTCAATTTAGATCACATTACTCTGCGTAGAATTGCTCATGAGCAGTGTTATGAAATGTTGCTTTAGGGAGCCGTCAAAACTCCTAGAAAATATTTTGCAGCAACTCAAGGATAAACCGAGACAGAACATTACTAAAGTCAAAAAGCTGAGTGAATGGAGGTCGTTTCAACTCTGACACAGAAAAAAAAGAGAGGTCTAACACAAAGTGGAGGAAAAAAGCTACAAAAATATAGATTTTGTTGTTGGGTAAGGTAAACCATCACCCTTTCATATAAAGGTTGGATTTTGTTTCTGATGTTGTACAGTTAATAACAAAAGAAGAGAAGATGTAGCTCTCACAGGGAGTCCCAGATGGAGTAGGACCACTAGATCACTTCTGAAATAATGGTCTAGCCTGCACAGAGAGGGAAATCTGGAACTCTAGGTAAATGTAAGTACTGCTTTCCATTTGTGGTGTTGGAGAAGACCTTTGGGTGTCCCTCAGACTGCAAGGTGATCCAAGCGGTCAATCCTGAAGGAAATCAACCCTGGCTGTCCTTTGGAAGAACAGACGCTGAAGCTGAAGCTCAAATACTCTGGCCACCAGATGAGAAGGGAGAACTTCTTGGAGGAGACCCTGAAGTTGAGAAAGATGGAAGCCAAAGGAGAAGCAGATGGCAGAAGATGAGATGTTTAGATGGGGTCATCAACACAATGGGCAAACTCCAGAAGACAATGGAGGACAGGAGGCCTGTCCTCCACTGGCCACTAAATGAGAAGAAAGGACATTTTGGAGAAGAGCCTGATTTTGGGAAAGATGGAGGACCAAAGGAGAAGCAGATGGCAGAAGATGAGATGGTTAGATGGGGCCACCAATGCAATGGGCAAACTCCAGAAGACAATGGAGGACAGGAGGCCTGTCCTCCACTGGCCACTAAATGAGAAGAAAGGACATTTTGGAGAAGACCTTGATGTTGGGAAAGATGGAGGACCAAAGGAGAAGCAGATGGCAGAAGATGAGATGGTTAGATGGGGCCACCAATGCAATGGGCAAACTCCAGAAGACAATGGAAGACAGGAGGCCTGTCCTCCACTGGCCACTAAATGAGAAGAAAGGACATTTTGGAGAAGAGCCTGATTTTGGGAAAGATGAAAAGCCAAAGGAGAAGGGACAAGAGAGGATGAGATGGGGTCATCGACGCAATGAGCAAAGTCTGGGAGACAATGAAGGACAGGAGACCTGTCCTCCAGTGGCCACCAAATGAGAAGAAAGGACTCCTTGGAGAAGACCCAGATGTTGGGAAATATGAAAGGCCAAAGGAGGAGGGGAGGAGGAGGGGAGGAGGAGGAGGAGGAGGGGAGGAGGAGTGTCATCAACAAAATGAACATGAATTTGTGGAAACTCCAGAAGATAGTGGGAGGACAGAAGACCCTGGCATGCTGTGGTTCATGGAGTCACAAAGAACTGGACATGATTTAGTGACTGAAAACAACACATGTGTGTCATGCCCCTGTCTGAACAGAGGAGGAAGATGAACAGCTGACATAGGGAGTGGGAGTGTGGCTCCGTTGGCTGTGGAGGAAACTGGGGAAGGGCAAAGTCTGGCTGGGTAGAGCAGGGGAGAGGGAGAACAAGGGAGAAGGAGTTCAGAGGAAGACCCAGGCCTACCCTCTCTTCATCCTAGGGCACTCAGGGAGGAATGGAGAAGGGAGCAATATGGGTTGCATGGCTTACAGGGGAAGAAAGGGCCCTGATTCCCTTCATTAGCCACACCTGGGAAGAGAGTGTAAAAGAGATGCATGCTGCATGCGGAAGCTGCTGGGAACAAACGTGAATTTATCTTGTGTTGACTTTGGTTATCTGTGTTCCTGGCATCTTCCCAACTGTGTTGAGTTATTTCCATGCCTTCACATCTGGAATTCTTGCTTCTGCCCTGTCAGACTAATTGCCTCGTTTTGCCTTGTTTGGACTTAGGGTTACAGTTTGTGTTGACCATGTTTTGGACTTGATTCTCTGCAGCCAAAGGCTCTTCCTGGGAGAGTTTTTCTCCAGCCAGAAGGTAACCAGGACACTGGGGGTAAAGTTGGAGCTAATAAAGGGACTCCTACCGATTATCTGACTGTGTTGCCTTTGTGCCATGTAATGTGTCATCATACACATGTATAGAAAAAGTCAGAAACAAACCCTTGTTCTCTTCACTTTCATTCAATTGAATGTGGACTTCATTTCCATCGTTTTGAAGACTATCTTTGAAGAACACATTCAACAGAAATTGACCTGATCAATCAAGTATTTTTACATATATAAAAGATTGGACATCTCCTATGGATTTGGAAATGGGAGAAATTAATTGGTGATCTATGGGTTTGCTGATTAAAAAGGGCTGAATATGGGAAGAAGGCAAACATATTATCACTTTAAAGGGAGAAGAAAGATAATGAATTTGTTTGTAACTGCTGTGAAGAAGAGCAGACGTTGCTTCTTCAGTTATCTGTTCTTTTTTTTTCTTTTCCTTTTTTGTCCTCTGCCTTGTCGCTTCTACTTCTTTTATCTTTTCCTTTTTTCTTAATTTCACTCTACATAATTTCTTGTTTATCTTTCACTTATGTGAAAATCTTTAATAAGAATTATTTTGAAAGCCTTTGTAGGCTACAGAATCAAGCCATTTTGTCTAATTATCAAATAAAAATACCCAGAGGTACATGGAAATATGCTATATGGACCACCCAAAAAGCAGATTTTGGAGGCATAGTTATAAAGCAAATAAGCACTCTGCTCACTGGGCCATTTTTCAAAATTAAATATTTCTACCATCACTTTACTGTCCTCCCCCTTCATGACATGACAAATGTCTTTGGTGTTCTGTGCAAGGAGAAGCACAGGATGGCATCCTTTGTGGAGAAATTATGACCACAATAAAAAAAAACTGGCAACTATCAACCTCATATTGCACTCAAAATAGCTTTCATCTTCAAATTTTCATGCTTGAGGGTACACCAGAACAAAATTGAATAAAAAGATGGAGGAAGAAGATCATCAAACAAGGAATAACATTAAAGGAGGATATGGCTGAAGGATCTGACCTACCTTATACTACTTGGAGAACCCTGAACAGGTGGAGAGTTGGAGGGCCTAAATGTAAAACCAATATGCTCAAGTGGAGGCTGTTAGCACATAACAACAGACTGTCTGAATGTAGAGACACATAGATCTCAGCCCATCTGCTAATACCAGATAATACTTATTTTTGGCCAACAACAAAGCCAAGAAGATGGCTTCATCAGTCAAGAGGATGTTTCAAGGGATGAGGAGGGGGAGGATTATTTACATGTCACATTCTAGCATTTTTTTTCTCTTCAAATTCTTCTCAATTATTTTGCAGTTTGAACTCAATAGGAGGAGGAGGAAGAGAAGGAGAAGGAGAAGAAGAAGAGGAAGAGGAGGAAGAGGAAGAAGAAGGAAGGAGGAAGAAGAAGAAGGGAAAGGGGAAGAGGAAGAGGAAGAAGGAAAGGGAGGAGGAGGAAGAGGAAGGAAGAGGAAGGAAGAAGGGAAAGGAGAAGAGGAGGAGGAGGAAGAGGAAGAGGAAGAGGAATCTCAAACTGCAGTCAATATTGGAGTACATAACAAGTTGAGTTCTTGGAATAAAATTGAGCTACAGAGTCTCCAATAAATATATAATATTTCTCCACCGGGGTGGGTCATTGGAGGAAGTGCCTCAAATTCCAGATATCACTTTCTGAAACAGCTGCATTAATGAATCCCTCAAGAATGTATCAGCTGAAATGCAAGATGGAGGAAAGGCAAATTAACTGGATTTTGTTCTAATGCTCAGTATGGATTGATAAAGCTTCTTCCCCTGATAAGATTTCAAGAAATGTTTAATCTTTAAAGCATTAAAGAAATATTTTAAATCTCATAATAGAATCTGTTCTCCGCCGCTATAAGACTCTGTTAAACCTTCCAAACATTATCCAAATAGCCTTTTTTTCCAGGACAGAATTTGGATATGTTTGCCTTTTAAATGAGTCTATAAATACTCCACATTTATTTACCACTTTGGTTGGGGTGATAATGGCTGGAGGAATAGGCCAAAGCATTTATGATCAATCAGAGAATGAGAGAAGGAATAGGGGCCCCTTTTAGCAGAGTAAAATGTAGAGTATTATGCAGTAAGGCAGAAGCTATTAGTCAGATCAATATTTGTCCTAGTACCTTAATAAATCATTATATCAAACAGCAGCTGCAGGATGAAGAAAATCTTATTCTACCAAACGAGGATGTTTCCCATTTACAAAGAAAATGACATTTAAATCCCCCCCCCCAAAAAAAAAACCCGAACTGGGTATCCAAAGGGAAAACATGTAATACATGTAAAATACAAATACATGTAAGACAATTGAAGCATTTGGAATCGCTAGCATGACAAAACATAGAGGTCAACAACGTTGGTGCCTCCAAATTTAAGATGCTTATAAATAATTTGAGATGTGGGAATCAAGCCAAGATGTGAGTTGAGTTGAATTAGGGAGCTTAAGATGTGAGGATGGCGAGATTCTGGTTACATTTCCAATTTTTGAGGTTCGAAGGCCGCGAGATCCAGTTTGAATCGATCAGCGATTCAATACGAGATTCAGATTTGGGATGCAACTGGGAAATATCGCAAGGACTATAGAGGGCAAACGTTTCCCTATTTATTTATTTTTAATCAGACTAGGATGAAAATAGCAAAGAAGGTAATCCTGGAAACAAAACAGCTTCCATGATTTCACGGTATTTTTAAACAATCCTGCGCCACTCTTCAAGGATGGGTAAAGGAACTCATTGGTAACCTCACATTGCAATGAATAAGGACACACAGTCAATTTTGCAGCTACTTAGATTGCAGGATGAGCAGGGACAAAAACAGCCAGGGAAGTGATTGAAGCCTGGGAAGTGGGCCAAGGGTGGGCTACTGGGGGCTCGGGAGAACCCCTAGCTAAGACTCTGCGAGACTCAGAGAATCCCCAATAACCCTCAGAAAGACAAGCAGCCAGGGAAAGTTCTTAATAGGCTTAACTGAACTTCTGGGCCTTCAGCCAAGAGCATTTCACACCTCGTAAAAATGTGCCAAGCTAGATAAGCAATCCACTCAGTGCTTGCAAGGGAGGGCCATTGAGAAGAACAGATAACATCACTGCTAGCCTCCAAGGGGATTAATTCCCAAATAATAAGAATCACGTAACTCACCAGAAACTCCACTAAGACTCCAAGATCCCTCTTGTTGTCACTGCTATTAAGCCTGGTTTCATGCAGTCTTTTATTTAAATGTTAATTGCACAAAATAATAAAACAACTTGTTGGTATATTAACTTCTTGTAGGTAATTAAGTCAAAGAAGTGACGTTGAGTTGGCCATGACCACCCAGCCACGCCCACCCAGCCACATGACCACCCAGCCACGCCCACCCAGCCACATGACCACCCAGCCATGCCCACCCAGCCACACCCATCCAGCCAGTCATTAGGGCAGAGAGCCCCTTGCTAAACAATTTGAAACCCACCACTGAAATGGGCCCGTCGTCCGTCAACAGGAAGGCTGATTTACTGCCAGCTTAACAAATACTTAGAAAGCAAACAATGAGTAGCAGAAGTAAATGACAGCCAATTACTTAATCGCCAGCCATCAACACACCCCAATCAATATCTAAAAAGCAACTTGCCACAGGCATTACTGCATAAATGCCACACACAGAACAACGTACACTCTGCTAGAGGGACGTTCCCCGGGGATGGGCTCCAGCACACGTCCGAAAGCTCAGAAGACAAACCACCTGGTCCCAGTGACCAACCCAGATTGGATCACATGACTACCCGATCACATGACCATCTAGCCATGCCCACCCAGCGGTATTATCCTGGGAACCGTAGATTCGCCTTCAGCCCTAGGGGTAAAGGACAGTTTAGGCAAACTTCAACTAACCCAGAAAATCCTATATACAGGTAGTCCTCAACTGAGCCCAACATTTCTGTTGCTAAGTGAGAAAACTGAATTTTGTACTGAATCTTTTTATTGGGTTATTTTATAAAAGGCCTCTTCCCAATTAAATATTAAGCCTTTTTTTAAAAAAAAAATCCAAAACTCTTTAAAAGTAAGCTCCTACTAGGGACCGTAACAATTCACTATCCTTTGATTATGTGCCTCCTGTGTCCATTCTCACTAACAATCACAGCGCAACCCTACTCCCTAGGTAACAGCACTGATGCTGTTACCTAGTTTGGCAGTGAAATGTCTGCAAGAAAACAACCAAGCTCAAGGACCCCACGGTGTTATATCTATTGTATATAAAGTTCGCTATGCTGTGAAGAAACGTTCTATTTAATTATAACCACCGTAAGGCAAGCACACTTTCTCAGATCCACTCAGGCGGTCGATAAATTCGACTCTCTGCTTTCTTCTTCCTTCAAACAAATGTGCCGAAACAAATTCAAGCAGGGTGTGGAAACAGAAGATGCAGAACAGCACAAAATGTTCTAATAGGCAGGTGCAGAAGAAGCGATGAAACTCATTAACTCATGTTAATATCAGAGGAGACGTCACAACTCTCAGCTCTGTCCCTCCACGAAGGGTTGAGATTCTGCAAAGCGAAAAGGCATCCAATTTCCAAATCACCTTCAAGTCTCTTTGAAGCCATTTATAGACTCCAGGACTCGGTGGGTTTGACCCAATCCAACCTTCTAATCCAACCAGGTATTTGCATGTAATAAATATACAAGAATTTGCTAGCAAAATTACAACCGGTACGATGAAGAACCCTCCCTGTGGAGTCTCCTCTGGAAAAGCAAAGCCCTTTCCATATGGATCCCAAACTCTTAATGGCTGCGTATATTACCTCTCCTGGTTTGTAATAACTCACTGGTGCCTTTGAAACAGATAGAAAACCACATTTTTATGAGTTATGATATAATGGTTCCAGGGTGAGCTCATAAGGCTTCCTCTTGGCAGCCATTCTTCTACGTAAGAGAGTTAGACAGAGATATAGCGGTGGGGTCCTGGGTGCTCTCAGAGCTTGCTTGTTTTCTTGCAGATGTTTCATTAGCCAAATTAGGTAACATCATCCGTGCTAGAAGGGAGGAGAGTATGCAGAGGAGGAGGAGGAGGAGGAGGAGGAGGAGGAGGAGGATTGTGGTGTCCTTGATTCTCACAGAGGTTGCTTGTTTTCTTGCAGACATTTCATTACCCAAACTAGATAACATCATCAGTGCTAGAAGGGAGGAGAGTACGCAGAGGCGGAGGAGGAGGAGGAGGAGGAGGAGGAGGAGGAGGAGGATTGTGGAGGGAGCACCAAGGACCCCTCATTTCAACCCCGAGCTACCAATATTCTCCTTTAGGGATGTATCTTGATGCCAACAGAGAAGATAGAACTGAATCGACTCAATCAATTAGAATTATATTGAAACTACAGCAGTGGGTGGGATTCTACCAGTTTGGACCAGTTCAGGCGAACCAGTAATTCCAGTGATTATTTGGCCCTGCCCTTTTCCTGTGCTTTATTTCCTCGTTTTTGAGCACAGCTGATTCACGCAGCAGAGTTGTTTGCCGTGAGCATCAGCTGTTTTATTCACTGGGGCTGCAACAGAAGGTAAGTATTATAGCTAAAAATGGTCAGGCATGAGTGCGCAAAGCGCGCGCTCACCGAACCGGTTGTTACACCAGTTGAATCGCCCCACTGGACAACAGTAACATAATATTCCAAATCTCTCCCTGTTTTCCCTGCCCTCCCTCTTATACCGGGGGGAATCACAATTTGGGTCTTTTTCTAATCCTTTCCCACTCTCTTGACTTCAGCATAAGTGTCTTCTGCCGCTGATTTTCTCCTAACTGTTTCCAGATGTCTTCATAAAGGTCATCTCCATGGCTCCCTGCATCTTCTCTGTTTCATCTGTGACTTAAACTCATTGGCTGAGGAACGTCCAGGTTCAAACTTTGACCCCCGCAGAATTGCCGAGGGGGATGTTCTGCTATTACTTTATCCGGATGGTTCTGACATTTTTTGCAGAACTCCCGCTGACCTTAGACACCCCGGTCTTCAAACTTGCCAACTTTTAAGACTTGTGGACTTCAACGCCCAGAATTCCTGAGCTAACATGACCGGAGGAGGAATTCTGGGAGTTAGAAGTCCACAAGTCTTAAAGCTTCCAAGTTTGAAGGCCCCTGATCTACAGTATCTATCTACTATCTCTATATCTCTATCTTCATCTCTATCTATCTGTCTGTCTGTCTGTCTGTCTGTCTGTCTGTCTGTCTTTCTGTCTATCTTTCTGTCTGTCTATCTATCTATCTATCTATCTATCTATCTATCTATCTATCTATCTATCTATCTATCTATCTATCTATCTAACTTTTAAGACTTGTGGACTTCAACTCCCAGAATTCCTGAGCTAACATGACTGGAGGAGGAATTCTGGGAGTTGGAAGTCCACAAGTCTTAAAGCTTCCAAGTTTGAAGGCCCCTGCTCTTAAGCATCTCAGTGCTTGTTACTGTGTGTGTTGTTAAGTGAATCTGACTTCCCCATTGACTTTGTCAGAAGGTCGCAAAAGGAGACCACGTGGCCCTGGGACATGCAACTGTCATTACTAGCTAACATCTATCATCTCTCTCTCATCTCTATCATTCTGTTTACATCTATCTATCTATTGCTATCTATTATCATCTCTTTCTTTTTCATCTATCCATCCATCCATCCATCCATCCATCCCAATGTATTGCGAGTCCCTGGCTCAGATTTCATCAATTCTACCTCTTTTCAAGAAGTTTCCCAAAAGATGTATAAATCATTTTGAAAACAACATGGTGAAACACTCTACAGCCTTGATGGTGAACCTATGGCACGTGTGCCACAGGTGGCAGGCAGAGCCATTTGTGTGGGCACACGAGCCCCTCCAAACTTACCTGCACTGTGCATGTGTGCACTTCCCAGCTGATTTTTGGCCCATTTGAGGCTTTTTCGGCCTCCCAGAGGCTCAAGGGAAGCCTCTGCAGCCTTTACAGGCCAAAAAATAGGCCTGTTTCATCACTTCCTATATTTCTGGAAATAGCCTCCAAAGGCTGCAGAGGCTTCCCTCGAGTCTCTGGGAGGCCGCAAAAGGCCTCAAAGTGGCCAAAAATCAGCTGGGAGGCACACAGTGCAGGTAAGGGGGCACTGGGGGATCACATGTGCATGCACAGGGGGGGGGGTGCACACATTGCCTTCTGGGTGCTGGCATGTGAATGCGAGCACAATTTTCGGCACAGGAGCCCGAAAAGGTTAACCACCACTGCTCTACAGCAAGGGCCTTCAAACTTGGAGAAAGTTTAAGACTTGTGGACTTCAACTCCCAGAATTCCTGAGCTAACATGACTGGAGGAGGAATTCTGGGAGTTGGAAGTCCACAAGTCTTCAAGCTATCAAGTTTGAGGACCCCCCCTGCTCTTAAGCATCTCAGTGCTTGCTGGGTGTTGTTAAGTGAATCTGGCTTCTCCATTGACTTTGCTTGTCAGAAGGTCGCAAAGAGCGATCACGTGACCCCGGAATGCTGCAACCACAATAAGTACATGCCAGTTGCCAAGCCTCTGAATTTTGATCATGTGACCGTGGAGAGGTCTCAACAGTCATAAATGTGAAAAACACTCATAAGTCCTTTTTTTCAGTGCCATTGTAACTTTGAACAGTCACTACATCTGAATTATTGTTGTTGGAATTCATTGTTAGAATATATTTCATGCAACAAGTACAATAGTATTCAGCAAGTAAATGGCAGTATTTATAAGTTTGGATCTATGGTATATACCAGTGGTGGGATTCAGCTAGTTCGCACCACTTCAGGAGAACCAGTTGTTAAGTTTTGGAGCAGTTTGGTGAACTGGTTGTTGGAAGAAATCATTAGAGCAGAGAACCAACTGTTAAATTATTTGAATCCCACCACTGGTATATACCATACTGTTTTTGTCTAAGCAGAGTTTCGTGTTACAGTAATATAGTTAGCAGTAAGGCACATGGTGACTGTGTTCTCTGTTGACTGTGTTCTATGTTTGCTCTGTGTGAATGCTTTATATAAAACAGAATTTCTAACAATTGTAACTGTATATAGGTCCTGGAACTATTTTCGAATCTTCTCATGCCAATCCATTTTGTGAATGAATATATATTTATAACTATTATTTTTGTCTCCGTTCTTCCCCAGTTGTCCAAAAACGTGGCGGGATTTTCTACCACGCTGCAAGTTCATGATTTATTTTTTTTTACACTTCATTTCTCTTACAATTTTGTAGGCATAGCACAATGAATCGTCATTAATAAGTTTTCAGCCAGGGATGATCAGGCAAGCTTGAATATTGATGCGATTTCAAAGGCAAGATGAGATTAAGGGGCATTGCAAGTTTATTTTGACAGAACATATGTAATGAGTTTTGAAAAGGAGTGGCTATGGCAACAGTTTCCAGAGTCTTAACACAGATGCACTGCGTGTTGTAAACAGCGGGGCAAAGGAGCAGCTAATACAAAGGCATTTTCACCTGCTCTCCTGACAGAATGACAGTCTTGAGGAATTGCTTGGTTAAACTCAATCTACAAAACTAAGGATTTTTTTTAAAAAAAAAAAAAAACAGGACTTCTTCTGCCAAGTCTTAGCAACTGTCACTCGTGGTGGCTTTTTAAGTGCCAGTGGAGAATCAAACGGTACCCTGCCAATTAGATCGATGCCTCTGGAACTGATAAGACCCAAGGATGTGTGGTCTGTTGGGAGAACGCTTTCCAATGACAGCTTGTTCTAAATGAGTAATGGCCAGAACCTTGCCCAAGGAACTTCAAAAGAAAAAAAAGAAAAGAAATATTTGCCTTGGACTCTTGACAAGAACACCAGCGAGGGTTTAGCTCCGTGATGGCGAACCCAGGGCGCGCGTGCCAGAGGTGGCATGCATAACCTGCTCTGTGGGCATGTGAGCTATTGCCCCAGCTCAGCTCCACCGTACATACACGCACCCTCTCACTTGCCCAGTTGGCCTTTAGGTTTCTGCCACACATATGCGGGGGGTGGGGAACATGCACAGGGGATGCACGTGCATGTATGGGAGGGCGAGGCGCGTGTGCATGAGGATGCGTGCACATTGCATTTTGGGGAGGTGCATGCACTTTGGGCACTTGGTGCCGATAAGGTTAGCCTTCACTGACCTAGCTCTTTTCAGGCTACCGAGAATAGAGTGCTCTAAGCTTTTCCTATCCTTGAAATAAGGCAAGGACAGAGGGGAAAATATATCTGCAACCAGTAAATACTGCACTCTCTGTCATTGGTTAAGGGACACGATCAGTGCTTCCTCTAAAGAGACCACTAATAAAACCTCAGTTGAAGAAACTCCTTTAGCCCTCTGCAATTATAATTCAGGCTCAATTATTCTATTCCTCATCAAAGTGATTGAGCAAGTGGGCCCCTTGGTGCTCTCTGAGATTGGCTGTTTTCTTGAAGATGTTTCATTACCCAACTAGGTAATATGATCAGTGCTAGAAGCGGGGAGGAGGAGAACTGTGGGGTCATTGGTGCTCTCTGAGATTGGAGGGAGAGAGGAGGAGGAGGAGGAGGAGGAGAGAGAAGAAGAGAAGAGGAAGAGGAGGAGGAGGAGGAGGAGGAGGAGGAGGAGGAGGAGGAGGAGGAGGAGGAGGAGGGAGGAGGAGGAGGAGGAGGAGGAGGAGGAGGAGAGAGGAGGAAGAGGAGGAGGAGGAGGAGGAGGAGGAGGAGGAGGAGGAGAAGAAGAAGAAGAAGAAGAAGAAGAAGAAGAAGAAGAAGAAGAAGAAGAAGAAGAAGAAGAAGAAGAAGAAGAAGAAGAAGAAGAAGAAGAAGAAGAAGAAGAAGAAGAAGAAGAAGAAGAAGAAGAAGAAGAAGAAGAAGAAGAAGGAGACAGGAGCAATTTTTCACATTCTGCCTCTGTCAAAGAATGTGAATCAGCCAAAATTGGAAGCGAGGCTGAGATGGGGAAGAACGATGCGTTTAATGGATTGGGGTCAACGGAGCAGGGAGCATGAAAAGAAAGCATGAAACAGCAGACTAGACAAGGAAGCCACCGCCTTAAAGATCTGTCTTTAGAGGGAAGATCCGGGGGGGCACTAATCGTGCATCATCAGATGATTGACAAAATTGATTGGAAGGGATCATCTTTACGACTGACACATTGCCAGGAGCGGTGCATGCGCTCCTGGTAATTCCCAGCAATCCACTACACCACAGACTATAATCCACTCAAATTAAAAAGGGGGGGAAAGAGTTGATTTGTTGTTTGAGCAAAGAGGAGAAGGTTGGCCTACTAACTACAAGTAGTCCTTGACTTATGTCGAGAACTGAAGCCAGAATTTCTGTTGTTCAGCAAGGCAGCTGTTAATAGCAATAGCACTTAGACTTGTATACCATTTCATAGTACTTTATGGTCCTCTCTAAGAGGTTTACAGAATCAGCATGTTGCCAGCAACAATCCGGGTCCTCATTTTACCAACCTCTGAAGGACAGAAGGCTGAGTCAACCTCGAGCCGGTCAGGATTGAACTGCTGGCAGAGGGCAGAGTTTGCCTGCAATGCTGCATTCCAACCACGGTACCACCATGGCTCTTAAGTGAATCACACCTAATTTTACAATCTTTTTTTTGCCATGGTGATTATGTGAATCCCTTGCTGTTGTTAGCAACACAGTTGCTAAGGGAATTTGGCTTTCATACAACACACACACACACACACATGAAAACACCCTTGATTTTTCTTGTTGGAAGCTAGCTGAAAAGGTCAAAAATGGAGGGCCCCACCATAGTAACCATCAAAAATACATGCCGTTTTCCAGAGCCCAATTTTTAATCATATAACCATGCAGATACTGTACTGAATACCGGTTCTAAAGTCACTTTCTCCAGCACTGTTGTAACTTCGTAGTAACTTCAGTTGCTGAATTTCGTTGTAACTTCAGTGGCTAAGCCAATCAAGGGCCGGCTATCCAGAACTAGAAAAGGCAAACAAACCAGCTAAGGGGGCAGGACGCATGTCTTGAAAAATCATCTCACTTCAAACTGGCTGCAGTCTACTATGACAGGGCCAGTCCTAAAATCCTGGGCTGCTGTCACACAGCGTGTCAGTAAAGCTTGTTTCAGATATACAGACCAGTGGTGGGATTCTACCAGTTTTCGCACTTCACCCATCCTCCTTTTTTGTTTTTTTTACTACCGGTTCGGGTGAACCGGGCTGAACCGGTAATATTTCACCACTGATACAGACTCAGATTTTAAGCTTTGAACTGACCGATGAGCTGCAACCTGAGGAGTTGCTACTCACTTGCTGTGGAGTTAGTTGCTGTAGAATACTATGGTTAACACACTAACCTTCTCCAGCTTGCTCAGAGAACAAATCAACTCTTCTATTTTATTTGATTGCTTTATATATAGCTTTTGATCTCAATGTTTGAGAGGTGGTGTAGGACATCACTCATGGTGAGATCTTCGTGACAATCATTTACGATCCCCCAAGGCAAGGTACAAATTGGTCTATGTTCTGTCTCTCTTAAAGCCCTACAGTTTGCATTCATATTGTGATGCACCTTAACTTCGTCTCGTGTATCTATATACATTTCTATTCGCCATGTGGTGTTTTATTTTGACTAATTGGGTTTGTTTTTCATTTTAAAAACATAATTCTACTAGGGAAGGTAAAGTTGACCTATTTTCCAAAGCACCAGAAGAGCAAGACAAGGAAAAAAAAAACGGATGGAAACTAATCCAGGAGAGAAGCAACCTGAAATTAAGGAGAAATTTCCTTACAGTGAGGACAATTAACCTGTGGAACAGCTTGCCACCAGAAGTTGTGGATGCCCCATTACTGGGGGATTTTAAGAACAGACTGGACAACCATCTGTCTGAAATGGTATAGGGTCTCCTACTTGACCTGAGGGCTGGACTAGAAGACCTCCAAATTCCTTCCAACCCTATTAGTTTCTGTTCAATGATCAGCTATCCACAGAGCCTCCTGCAATCTATATTAGTATCCAACTTCTGACCTGGAAAGAGTTATTCCAAAGGAACAAGAATCTGAGGGTGAATCGCATTTATTAGCAAGAAAGCAAAAAATAAATAAATACAAGAATTCCAGCAAGAGACAATAATCAAAGTAGCTACTCTGTGTGTGTGCGTGTGTAGGAGCAGTTTCCATCTCCCTCTTTTGATAACTGCTGACTCATCTACCAATGTAAAAAAAAAACCCTACCCCATTTAGAATCACAAATAGTTTAGCTTTTAAGCTTTTTACAAAATTGCTGGCTTTCAGACCTTCTTGTATTTTCAGAAACTAATGAATGATGATTTTGGGTGCCATAGCTTCTTTTCAAACGTTGCTGCTTAGCAAGACAAAAGCCCCCATTGTTCCAATTCAATTGCAAAAATTTGGTGATCCACCAAAGAGCAGGAAACATCCGTGAAAAGCGGGACGAGGGCTCTGCCTTCTTACATTTACTCTGCCCTTCGCTTCTGTCTGAATGCAAAGAGCCATTTTGCACATCATATGCATGGCGGAGGGATCAGCCCAGCTCTGCCATCCCGTGCTTCAGTTTCCTCCATGTCCTACCAAAAATATTTCTGTTGTGGCCCACCAGTGGCCAGCGGAGCTGGCGGCATACTTGGACAGTGAGGAGGTTGGAAAGGAACATAGGCCAATCCTGGAGTCTGGGGAAGGCTTGGACAAGGGCTCTGCGTTGGAGGTAGAGATGGAGCCAGGGCCATCTGACAGTTATCAGCTGCCTTTGAAGTCAGAGAGGGGAAAAAGAACAGCTGGAGCCTGTTCTCAGTGTGCACATGCACAGAGCTGCCAGGAGAAGGGAACAGCTAAGGAACAAGGGTCAACTCAGGAGTAAAGCCACAGGTGGATGGTGAATGGCCCATTCCATAGGGAATAAAGAAGAGCAAAGGGAAGTGATGTTTGCAGGAGACAATTCGTTCAATTCATTAGGGTGAAGATCTGTTCCTGACTTATTGTCTGCTACAGTGTGGCATTTGGAAGGTATCAGCCTGGCAGCTCTCCAAGCCTGATAAAGGTTTGTGGTTTTGAAATCTCTTGAAAGACTGTTGGCCAGGACTTTGCTGGAGAGGAATTCGCTGTAACTTAAATAAAAGGGGTTTTATCGGGACGAGGAGTTGGATTCGTGCTTTTGGAAAGCCGAGAACAGAACAATTTCAAATTAAAACTACATTGGGGTAAAGGCACAAGAGGACCAAAGGAGGCCTCTTGTTAAAATAGAAGCTCTTTTCATGCACGTGGACAGTCGTGTGCCTGACTGAAAAGGATAACAAAGAGAGCCTTTTAATGTATGTCTTCTTTCAGATGTCCACTGCACACATCCTAAGCATGCATTTGCACAGCTCTAAAGCATCAAAAGAAATAAACATTACTCTTAAGCTATGGCATTGGCTGGAGTTTTGTTCCCAAAATAGGTTTGGACTCTCCTACAGTCATGCTCCTTTTAAATGCCCCCAGGCAGCGGAAAGAATTTCAGAACTGAAAAAGGCTTCCGCTTCTCGTGATATTTTATTTTCTCACCTCCGCCCTTTCAGAAATCTTTTTGTGCAGAAGACCAACGGAACAGAAAGACAGCCAAGGATCAAACTGTCCTTTTTCTATGCCTCGGGCACACTGGCTTGCCACTTCTACAAGTGCAGTGATTCGAAGAGATACCTCAGCCCAGGCCGCAGGAATCCGTCTCCATGCAGGAGTCGGTGAACTGCTGAAAATCACGATGTTGTGATGGATTCTCGGAGGAGAGGGAGGAATGACTTGTTTTACAGGGGATGAAACTAAACTCGTAGACGAGCAGAGGTCTGTCTACAGCGACTGACCCCAGGATGGATAAATGAGGCTCACCAGGCCATAAAAGTAAGCTTCTAGAAGACAAGCCGCAAAGCGGAGACGGTGCCCTCAAGACGTGGTCCTAAACCCCCCAGTAGCTGCTGATCATTGATGCCAACTGGAAGCTGGACCTTTGTTCAGCTCCAGCTGAGCTTTTCTTAGTTGTCTATTTCAAATACTGAGGGTGAGGGGCAGGGGTAGAATTCAAAAACCCCAGCCACCAGTTTGCTGCCCGGTTGCTGGGTGGGCATGACTATGGTGGGCCTGGCCTACCAGAACTTCCGGGAGGGCTGTTTTTCACCTTCCCCAGAGTCCGGAGGCTTCCCTTGGATCTCTGGGAGCGAGGAAAATGGCCTCCCCTGATGCTCTGGGGGGGGCTCTGGGGGTTTCCAGATGTCCAGATCGGCCTGTGTTTTGCTCTCCCAGAGCTTCTGTGCAGAACCTGCACTTTATCTGCATGCAAAACAGGCTGCGTGGAGACTCCTGGGAGGGGAGGGACAGGCTGGGAGGGGAGGGACAGGGTGGATGGAGCCATCCAGTCAGTCGAACTACCAGTTCGATGAACTAGATGTAAATTTAACTTTCGGTTCGCTTGAACCGGTCCAAACCGGTAGGATCCCACCTCTGGTTAGGAGGTGGGGTAGGAATGGTTAGAATGTAATCAGAGTTGGAAGGGACCTTGGAGGTCTTCTAGTCCAACCCCCTGCTCTAGCAGGCAAACCCCAAACCATTTCAGAAATGTCCCTTCTTGAAAACCTCCAGTGATGGAGCTCCTGCAACTCCTGAAGGCAACTCATTCCACTGATTAATTGTTCTCCCTGTTAGGAAATCTCTCCTGAGCTCCAGGTTGCTTCTCTCCTTGGTTAGTTTCTATCCATGGCTTCTTCTCTTGCCTTCTGATGCTTCGGAAAATAGGTTGTGTTAAGTTCGGGAGGACGGCGTTCAGAGACGAGAGACTCGGTTCGGTAACAACAGCTCTTTATTAGTAGGGTTAAAATCAGACTGGGAAAATAGCAGCACCGGCAGCTCTTTTATAGAGCTTTGCCGAGGCTAGGCGGCCAATGATGCTGCTTTGAGTCTCCCGCGCTTGGATTTAACCAATCGCGGCAGACTCTTAGCGAGCCAATCACAACCGTCCAGGCTGACCAATCAAGTAGCAATTCAAGCGGACCAATGGGAATGCAGGGTTTCAAGCCTGCTAATACGGAACGGGTTGACCCCCTTCTTCTTTGGGGCAGTCCCTCAAATATTAGAACACCGCTATCATGTCATCCCTAGTTCTTCTTTTCACTAGTCTAGACATACTCAATTCCTGCAACCATCCTTCATATGCTTGCAACATTTGGCCATGATGATGTTCCATAGTTTAGGTCATGAAACATCTGAAAGAAAAAAAAAACATTAAGGTCAGAGAGAATCAAGGACCCCATAGTTGTCTTCTCCTTCTCCTTCTTCTTTCTCCTCTTCCTCTTCCTCCTTCTTCCCCTTGCCCTCCTTTCTACACACATACTACTTCCTCCTAGAACTGATGAAGTTACCTAGTTTGGGTCATGAAACATCTGCAAGAAAACCACCCAGCTCAGAAAACATCAAGGATTCCATAGTTGTCTCCTCCTCACCATCTTTCTTCTTCTTCTTCTTCTTCTTCTTCTTCTTCTTCTTCTTCTTCTTCTTCTTCTTCTTCTTCTTCTTCTTCTTCTTCTTCTTCTTCTTCTTCTTCTTCTTCTTCTTCTTCTTCTCCTTCTCCTCACCCTCACTCTCCTCTCTGCACACCCTACTTCCTCCTAGAATTGAAGAGGTTTCCTAATTTGGGTCATGAAACATCTGAACAAAAACCACCCAGCTCAGAAAACATAAAGGATTCCATAGTTGTCTCCTCCTCACCATCTTTCTTCTTCTTCTTCTTCTTCTTCTTCTTCTTCTTCTTCTTCTTCTTCTTCTTCTTCTTCTTCTTCTTCTTCTTCTTCTTCTTCTTCTTCTTCTTCTCCTTCTCCTTCTCCTTCTCCTTCTCCTTCTCCTCCTCCTCACCCTCACTCTCCTCTCTGCACACCCTACTTCCTCCTAGAATTGAAGAGGTTTCCTAATTTGGGTCATGAAACATCTGAACGAAAACCACCAAGCTCAGAGAGCACCCAAGGCCCCTCCGTTCAACCCCGAGTTGCAAATATTCTCCTTTATTGATTTTTGCTGCTGCATTGAGAAAAACAAAGATTTACTCTGCCTTCGCTTCAGTCCCCAAAGATTTACTCCATCCGACTCTGCCTTCGCTTCAGTTGTAGCAACCACTGCGATGCGTTAAGGAAAGTTCAATCTATGGTAATGAAGGCTCAACTCTGCTTGGAATCCACTGTCAGAGGAGGTAATTATCTGTGCAAATTCCTTGGAGTCCAAGTTTCCAGTTTCCAGTCGCAATCAATTCACGCCCAAGGGAGAAGAAGGCCGTTCCGCCATCTCCCTTACAGATCAGCCTGAGTCATTCCATTACTTCTGACACCGAACGCTACATCTGTTTATGCCTTCTGAAACGGGCACAAAAGGGACATTTTCACCACGTAGAAAACAAAAAAGCAACAAAAAAGGAGGCCACCTGTCAGAAGAATAATTTGGGATTCCAACTCACGCCAGCGTTGCACAAGAATAAATAATAATGAGGTCCAGTCAGCTGTAACTAAAGGAGAAATATTTATTCCTAAAAGCAAAACGATTTGCTTTTAAGGTGTAGACTGCAGAGAAATGGGGTACGCTGACAGACTTTTGTAAGGGGAGCTTATCCAGT
Source organism: Pseudonaja textilis (assembly GCF_049901715.1). Taxonomy (NCBI): domain Eukaryota; kingdom Metazoa; phylum Chordata; class Lepidosauria; order Squamata; family Elapidae; genus Pseudonaja; species Pseudonaja textilis. The sequence goes on from NC_141997.1 coordinate 51,093,214, forward strand.
CTATGGTGGCACTTGAGGGCCATATGTGTGTGTGTGTGTGTGTGTGTGTGTGTGTGTGTGCAGGTATATATTCTTGTGAACATGCAGTTCCAGTGCGATACCTAACTGAGTCCGTGTTTGCAGACCTTGTCCTTTGATATGTGGATTAGGTCTGGGTAACTTATTTGGAGGCTTGAGGAAGTTTGGGTAAAGGATTTTTTCCCTCATTTGCTATTTTTTTACTTGATTAATTTAGTTTCAGTTCGACTGTCAATTATCTAAGGGAGACGCTGATTTTCAGACCAATTGTGGATTCTGCAGATAGGTAGGTAGGTAGGTAGGTAGGTAGATGATAGATAGATGATAGATAGATAGATAGAGAGACAGAGAGAGAGACAGAGATAGATACTGTAGATGATAGATAGATAGATAGATAGATAGATAGATAGATAGATAGATAGATGATAGATAGATAGATAGATAGATAGATAGATAGATAGATAGACAGATAGATAGATAGATAGATAGATAGATAGATAGATAGATAGATAGATAGATAGATATAGATAGATAGATAGATAGATAGATAGATAGATAGATAGAGATAGATAATAGAAGTAGATAGATAGATAGATAGATAGATAGATAGATAGATAGATAGATAGATAGATAGATAGATAGAAAGATAGATAGACAGATGATAGATAGATAGATAATAGATAGATAGATAGATAGATAGATAGATAGATAGATAGACAGATGATAGATAGATAGATAGATAGATAGATAGATAGATAGATGATAGATAGAATGAATAACTTTATTGCCACTTGGTACACTAATCAGCATACATTAAAACGAAATTCCGTTGCATGGAGCTCTCAAAGGGTCACAACCTCCGATATACACTACATGAACATGACAAAATAAATAAATACAAAATTATGCATGTAGCCACATATATTCTATGGCACAGAGAAGCAACACCATCTAGTTTGGATGCATACATGTATGTGGCAGGAAAAACTAAAATATGATGGGTTTACCAGAACGGATGACCTAGGGAACAATAAAACTGTTATGGTCTTGTTAATAAGTGAATGTTCGAAAGGAAGGTGGAAATCTATTTGGATGTAAAACTTCTCCCACACCCAAAGAGTGAAACTGGCTGGACGATGGAGCAGCTACATTGTTTACCTGGAGGCTTCCTGGCCTTCCACGCAGGAACATACCTGGCACGCTAATGGCTGCTGGGGACAAGAACTCGGCGAATGTCACCGCTACGCCAACTGTGAGTTGTTCATTTGTCTTATCTGCATGACCTCTCTCTTGAAATGACAGCTGACGTGCCTCTGAATTAACATCTCGTGCCATCAAGGTGCTCTACACAGACGCCTGTCCAGAACTATAAGCAAATACCAGATGCTAGCATGTTCCCAGGAGCAATACAAGAACGGAGCTGCGAAGGTGATTTGTCCCTTGCCAAGTCAAGTCAAGTCTTTATTTCTCCTGGTTTCTCCGTGTGCCTAAAGGGCTCAGAAATCTCTTCATCAAGGCACGTTCGTAGTGTTTGTGCGGTATTGTGTTCATCGTTTCAAAGAGGGCAAATGTGCTCTTGAAAAACCTGTAAGCAATAGAACCTGATGGGTGTTGGGGTTTAGGCACCAAGCTAGAAAGCGGGAGATGGTGGATTCTAGTCCTGCCTTAGCCATGAAAACTGGGTGGGTGACTTTGAGCCAATCATCAGGAAACTGGGATTTCTACTCCCACCTTAGGCATGAAAATTAATTGGGAGACTTTAGGCCAGTCACCAGGAGACTGTGAGTTCTAGTCCCGCTTTAGGAATAAAAGTCAATTGGGTGATTTGGGGCCAACCACCAGGAGATGGTGAGTTCTAGTCCTGCCTTAGCCATGAAAATCAGCTGGGTGACTTTGGGAGATGGAGAGATCTAAATAAACTATGAAGTTGTGAAAAGTAAACCTAACATGGATCCGATCTGTTGCATTCTCACAGGAGATATTCCCCCTTTCCTTCTGCACCCACAATTTTGTTCTCTCTCTCCCTGCCTCCCTCTTCCCAGTTCAATTCGAGAGATCATTGTGTAAACATCCTCATCACATCAGACAAGGCAGTTAGAAAAAAAAAATGAATTAAAATGCATTTGCCCTAATATACATGAGAAAATGCTGGTTTTGCATGGAGAAAATAGCCCAGTTGCCAGAATGCTCGTTATTTCCATCCCTTTCTTCCCAACAAATCTTGTTAAAGAAGATTCAATGAAAATCATGGCTGGAAAAAAATCACTTCCAGCTTTGGGCAACTGCCCAAGGCACTTTCTGACTCACATACACACCGTGATGGAATGTGGAACAAACCTTGGGAAAGATATTACGGGAAGAAACAAGGCCACTGCAAAAGAAAAGAAAAAATTCTGTGCCCAAGAGAGGGGAAGGGGGAAATTTTAAGAAAAAGATCCAAAGGAACCCCACCTTAATTACACAGGTATGAGTTGGGTTGGAGAATTATTTTGACAGTCTTCCCAGATTCTGTTACAAGATCCGACTAGCAACGAAGATCTCTTAAAAAATCCAACTCTTGTTTCCCTAGTTTGCTTCTCTCCAGGGGCCTGCCACGCGCGCGCACACATCTACACACAGAGTTACCTAAGCGTTGGCTCTTGGAAACTGCGAAGCGGAGATACCCAAAAGGCAATAGGAGCAACATTTGCAATGCGATTGCAACCACCTTCACCCCAAAATCAGTGGAAGACTAATGGCATGGCACACACCCAGCAATCGTCTGACTGCCCAAAATACAGCCTGTTTTGGTCTAAACCTGTTTTAGCATGTTTGTTTTCTTGAAAAAGGCATCATATACACTACCAATATATCGATTTGTCTAATAGTGATGCTGAAATGATTGTGGATAGCACTGCAAAATGTATTTATTAATCCGCCTATCTCTGCAGCCATCTCTCTCGCTTGCAGTCACATGACTTTGGACATATAATAAACAATCAGTGAAAACGATTAAAGCAACAATTAGAAACTGCAACACAAATAAAAATTACAAACATTACGGTAGACAAATTTACAAATAAAAACAAAACCACAGGAAAACAGACCAGAAAGAAAAATAATTTGCTCCATTTCTCTAGTATCCCTAAAGCCTGCTAAAAAATAAAATCCAAGTTTGTATCTAGGAACAAAAAATGAGTTCCTTTATCCTTGTTATTCTGTATTCGTTAAGTACTAATCTTATGGAGCAGCTCTTTGTGTTTGATATTTTTTTTATTGTGCAGTTAGTATGATAACAAAAGCATTTTTCATTGTGTTGAATCAAACACACTATGAAAAAATGGCGAGGAGAACAAGGCAAGAAACACTGCCATTCTTATAGCAATCACGATTGCCCTACTACATTGAGAATAATGTCTATCAATCTTGGCTGGAATTCTTGTTATTTATTCACATGAAAGGACTCAATTTGTGCACTGTCATGTTATGAGAACTTGGGGGCTGGTTGAACTAGTTTTAGCTAAGGAAATATTCTGAATCCCAAATGTTGAAGTAAACAAACCACTGGCTCTTAAACTAGTATCAATACCCCCAGTCTTTGGATTAATCACCAATTATTCTGTTATTCTGTTAAGATTTTCCCAGCTCACGACAAGGAGAAAGTGATTAGAGTATTAATTAGTTTTATGAAAAGAAGGACTAGGGGTACATGATAGCAGTGTTCCAATATCTGAGGGGTTGCCACACAGAAGAGGGGGTCAATTTATATTCGAAAGCACCTGAGGGCAGGACAAGGAACAATGGATGGAAACTAATCAAGGAGAGAAGCAACTTAGAATTAAGGAGGAATTTCCTGACAGTTAGAACAATCAACCAGTGGAATGCCTTGCCTTCAGAAGGGTGCTCCAACACTGGAGGTTTTTAAGAAGAGATTGGACAACCACTTGTCTGAAATGGCTTAAGCAGGGGGTTGGACTAGAAGACCTCCAAGGTCCCTTCCAACTCTGTTATTCTGTTAAGATTTCTGTTATTAGACAATCCATTCCTGAGAGGTCTGTAAGGGGGCGTGGATGAGCGCACCATCGTGCCTACTGTCCCTGTCCTATTGTCCCCATTTATTTGTACCTATTTCCTGGATTCTTACCCACGTTTATACTTAGACCTATTATCTTGTAAGCAATTGACAAATCAAATAAATCAAATAAAAATTAAAATAAGGAAGGGGGAAGGAAGGAGAACAGGGAAGGAAGGAAGGAAGGATAAGGAAGGAAGGAAGGAAGGAAGGAAGGAAGGAAGGAAGGAAGGAAGGAAGGAAGGAAGGAAGGAAGGAGAACAGGGAAGGGAAAGGAAGGAAGGAGAGAAAAGAATGGAAGGAGGAGAGAAAAAGGAAGGGAGGAGGAGGAAGGAAGGAAGGAAGGAAGGAAGGAAGGAAGGAAGGAAGGAAGGAAGGAATGGAGGGAGGAGAGAAAAAGAGGAAGGAGGAGGAGGAAGGAAGGAAGGAAGGAGGAAGGAAGGAATGGAAGGAAGGAGGGAGGGAGGGAGGGAGGGAGGGAGGGAGGAGGGAGGAAGGAAGGAAGGAAGGAAGGAAGGAAGGAAGGAAGGAAGGAAGGAAGGAAGGAAGGAAGGAAGGAAGGAAGGAAGGAAGGGGAAGGAAGGAAGGAGAGAAAAGAATGGAGGGAGGAGAGAAAAAAAGGAAGGGAGGAGGAGGAAGGAAGGAAGGAAAGGAAAGGAGAGAATACCCATTCCTAAGAGGTCGGTAAGGGGCATGCATAAGTGCACTATTATGCCTACCGTCCCTGTCCTATTATCCCTATTTGTTTGTACCTATCTCCCATATTCTTACTTATGTTTATACTTTTACCTATCATCCTGTAAGCGACTGACAAATCAAATAAACAATCATGTTAAGGAAGAGGTCTCTAACCTTAACCCTTAACATAATTGTCTAATGTTCAGATTCAACCCTACTCAAGCTGCGTTGCAACTCCACCTCAAGCTAATTCGGTCTGCATCATCTGTAAATGACTCTTGTTTTTCTCCCTGGGCAGTTGTAGCTATCTCCAGATTGTTTTGCACCAACCTTGCAGTTCAGCTGTGCTTTTTTCTCCGTCAGAAAATGTGAGCCATAATCAGAAGAAATAAATCTTCCATCGAAGGTACCGAAGCTAACATCCAGGATGCAAAATCGCCGCAGAGCCTCGAGTCACATTCAATGTACCAAAATATTAGGAGCAGATCTGAGATACTACCGAGGGCTGTAATAGGAACAAACTCGGTTGCGTGCCTCTTCGGGCCGATTCTCAAGTGCGCAGAGATACCAATCAATTGTCACAGGTGGACCATTCCTGGCAGCCGTACAAATTAATACCCTGGGGGCATAAGCCACTTTCTCTTGGGGGTGATTTTGCTGTAATTATTTCTGTGGCTTAATTCCAGGAAAAAAAGCTTTCTCAAAATTGCCAAGACCGTCAACTCTCTTCCCAACATTCAGTTTTTCACCAGCGAGATAAATCGCCACCCAAGGTGAGAGAGATTAGAAATGCCAATCTGAGCGACAGAGTCAAGAGGTTATCATGGGCTAAAACTTTTTTCTTTTCTTTTGCTAGCTGGCTCACCGCAGCCATCATTTTCTTTCACTCTTAAAAAAAACTGACTTTTTTAAAAAAAATTGAGGCAATTTTACTTCAGTGTTGGCAGCCATCTTTCTAAGCACGCACATGAAATAGCATGTCTTAAGGAAGATATTTGGCTGCCAGCTTAAAAAAAAAATCAACTTCACAGGAAGATTAAAACTATACTTTGTTGAGATAGGCTATAATAATACAATAAACTGATTCAACTCCTTCCCTCAAAATGACGCTATAGAGCCCTGCTCACCAGAACAACTAGACACAAGGACAGTTTTTTCCCCAAATGCCATCACTCTGCTAAACAAATAATTCCCTCAACACTGTCCAACTGTTTACAAAGTCTGCACTACTATTACTATTAATCTTCTCATCACTCCTTATCACTCATCCCCTCCCACTTGTGACTGTATGATGGTAACTTTGTTGTTTGTATCTTTACAAATTTTATTGACTGTTTCCTAGTATGATTTGATTGCTTATTGTACCCTATGACTCTTATTAAGTGTTGTACATGATGATTCTTGACTCTTGATGAATGTCTCTTTTCTTTTATGTACATTGAGAGCATTTGCACCAAGACAAATTCCTTGTGTGTCCAATCACCCTTGGCCAATAAAGAATTCCATTCTATTCTATTCTATTCTTATTGTACCCTATGACTATTATTAAGTATTGTACCTGATGATTCTCGACTCTTGATAAATGTACCTTTTCTTTTATGTACACTGAGAGCATTTGCACCAAGACAAATTCCTTGTGTGTCCAATCACACTTGGCCAATAAACAATTCTATATTGCAAGTTTGAATCTACTTAAAGAGAACCCTCGAGCTACGACCGTGAGGGAATCTGCCCAGCATGGCCGTAACTTGTGACAGCCGTAATGCAGATCCAGGACTGACCTGCTTTAAGACTTTTTTTGTAGTAGTTCAGCGAATCCGTGGTTCGTTAAGCAGGTCAACCCCGCTGTTGTTAAGTAAAAACAACTGGTTCGCTAGGGCATGGTTTTGCCAAAAATTGGAAATAAATGTTGGGTTTTGGCAAAAACACAACAAAACACAGTCACATGACTGCAATTAAAATTTCTAATGTTAGATTTTATAGGTTGTTTTATATGTCAGTTATATTATACTGTACACTGACCAAAGCTTCTTTTTAAGCGGGGGGAGAGGAGGAAGAAAGAGAGAGAGAAAGAGATGATGGGTAGGTGGTTGATAGATAGATAGATGGTAGATAGTTTAGATAGGGAGGGAGGGAGGTAGATGATGGATGGATAGAGACAGATAGGTCGGTAGGTAGGTCGGTCGGTCAGTAGGTAGGTAGGTAGATAGGTAGGTAGGTAGGTAGATGATTGATGAATAAATAGATAATGATAGATGTGAGAGAGAAAGAAAGATGATGGACGGATGGGTAGATAGAGACAGACAGACAGACAGACAGAGAGGGATGGACAAACGTGGCCCAGTGTGAGCACCTAAAAATTCAGTTTTTTGAGCCCAGGGAAGAGCAACCATTAGAACTTCAAATCTGAGTCATAACTGCTTCCAGGCTTCTCTGTCAGTGCTTTGAATCAGTCATAAGGACTGATTCAAGGACTACCTGAATTATTGTTAGCTATCCAAGAAGTATCAGAAAAAGCACTGAACCTGCAAACAACCTTCACAAGGGCCATGACACAGCATCAAAATATTTATCCTCACTGCAATGAAGAAAGCTGCTTCCCTGGGGTGATTGAATGCAATTGTTTTTTGTCTAATTGAGTATCTTCTTGAATCTTTTATCCTGCTCTTGTGTAATCACCAAGGGAAGCACAGAGTTACCTCGGTGAATTGGGTGGCATAGGAGTTTAATCAGGGGTGGGCTTCAAAGATTTTAGCAACCCGGTTCTCTGCCTGGCCATGGCCATGGTGGGCGTGGCTTAGTTGGCCTCCTGCACCATGGTGGCCCCGGGCTCTGGAGGCTTTCCTCAAGCCTCTAGGAGGATGAAAATGGTCTCCCTGCATCCTGAAGGCCAGAAACAGCCTTCCAGAACTTCTGAGAGGCCCATTTTTTGCCCTGTCTGGGCTCCAGAGGCTTTCCTCAAGCCTCTAGGAGGGTGAAAATGGTCTCCCCGGGCCCTGACGGCCAGAAACAGCCTTCCAGAACTTCTGAGAGGCCCATTTTTCACCCTGCCTGGGCTCCGGAGACTTTCCTCAAGCCTCCAGGAGGGCAAAAATGGCCTCACTGGGCTCCAGAGCCCCTCTTTTTCACCCTCCGCGCAGGCCCTGTACTTACCTGGCATCTCAAATGGGCCATGTGGACACTCCTGGGAGGGGAGGGGAGGGGTGGGTGGGGCCCACCAGTGGTGGGATTTCCCGGTTTGTTGAACCGGCTATTAAACATGATAAAATTAACTACCGGTTTTCCCAAACCGGGGGAAATCGGTAGCTGCCCAACCCTGAGTTTAATCATTTGAAAAAAAAAAATCAATCAATCAAGGAAGATGACCAGAATCCCCTCCTTCTCCCGTGAATCAGGGAGTCCTTCACCCAAGGCACCTCTGGATGTTATCTTACGTCCCAGGACTTAAAGATGCTTTCAGCCCTCTTGGCCTAAGTAGACCCCGTTTACTTTCATCTTGGGGCAGTCGTGAAAGCGCGTCAGGAGCAAGGAAATTCTTCCCTCCAGGTATGTATTTCAGTACGAAGTTAAAGCGATGGGCCCACTGAACCGGTTTGGGCGATAATCCGCGAGGTGTTTGAAGGGCCTCTAGGTTCTTATAGTCCGTCCATACCTCGAAGTGGGTTTTGGATCCTTCTAGAAAATGCCTCCTTGTCAACAACACCCCGCGAACCACGAAGGCCTCCTTCTCCCACATAGCCCAATTACGTCAGGTGGAACTAATGTGCACATAGCTGTAACGTACCATCCACGTTTTCTTGTCATATGACAGAACCCACCGTGACATCGTTGGCATCCCAATAGCACTTCTGGATCCGGATGTTTTAACACGGGTTTGTTGGCGAACAACTGTTTCCATGAATTAAACGCCTGCTGACACGTCGGCGACCAGTGTACCCCCTGTCCAGGTTTAGGCGTCTTTATTCGTTTTGTGTTTGTTTTTTAACAAATCTGTTAACAGGAGCGCCAAAGTTGCAAACAATGGGAGAAACTGTCTATAGAAGTTTGCAAAGCTCAAAAAACTTTGTAATGGTTTCAAGTGAAGGTCGCCTTTCTACACTGACCCAAAGAGGACTAAGGCAGATGCTAAAAAAATGTAGAGGTGTTTTCTACACATGGCCCAAAAGTCTATCACGGGGACTTATGAAGAAGCCCCCAGAGATGTCATGGGAGGGCAGTAGAAGCTGTCATGATGATGTACTATAGCACGGGAAGACATATGAACCCAAGAAAAAACTAGCTCACGATAGGAACCGATTCTTTCCTGTGGCAGAACTGTACAATCAGACAAATACTTCTCCCAATGAGGTGGGAAAATGAAGTTAAATGGTTAAAACTTTGTGGAACAGACAGTGTTGGATGGACAATTGTCAACTCACAGTATTTGTAAATATAGATATTGTATAAATGGAGGGAGGAGGAAAAGGAGGAAGAAGAAGAGGTGGTGGAGGAGGAAGAGGAGGAGGAGGAAGATTTACAAATCCCATTCCAGCATTTTTCTTCTCCTCTCAATTATTTTCCCCTTTCAACTCAACCCCATCCACCGTGTAGCCGGAACGTCTTCCTAAGGTTTGCAGAGTCGTATCTGCGCAGGCGTCTCTTCCTTCCTTGCCACTAAACAGATGTCAGAGGAAGGACTGGGTGTCTCCCTACCAGATGGTTTGTGAAAAGCCATCTTGTTACTGGCTTAATATATCCCAATTAAAATGAGAATGAAACATTTTTTAAAAGCTACCAGATTTTATATCACTTCAAAGATACTGCAACACACACACACACATACAGAGAGAGAGAGAGAGAGAGAGAGCCTCCCCTTTTAGTAACCTAATTCAGAACTTAACTACAAGCCTACCACTATTGTTTGTCTACACAGCCTCTGTCAATATCCCTGTTGTATCTCCACTCTCAGAGGAAAGACCGAATGACAGATAGTCCTTACAACTGTTCCTTTAGTGACCATTCAAAGTTACAAGGGCACTGAAAAATGTGACCTATGACCGTTGTTCACACTTACGTCCGTTGTAGCATCCCTGAGATCATCCGATCAAAATTCACCCGCTTGGCAACTGACTCATTTTTATGACGGTAGCAGCGTCCTGGGGGTCACATGATCCCCTTTTGCAACGTTCAGACAAGCGAGGTCGATGGGGAAGCCAGATTCGCTCAATGACCATGTCACTACCTTTAATAACTGCAGTGATTCACTTAACAACCGAGGCAAGAAAGGCCGCAAAACTCACTTAGAAAATGTCTCATTTAACAACAGAAAATTTGGCCTCAATCGTGGTCATAAGTCGGGGATCACCTGTACTGTTACTGTAGAATAGAATAGAATAGAATAGAATAGAATAGAATAGAATAGAATAGAATAGAATAGAATAGAATAAGAAATAAAAGAATAGAATAAGAAATAAAAGAATAGAATAGAATTTAATAGAATAGAATAGAATAAGAAATAGAATAAAATAATAGAATTTAATAGAATAGAATAAGAAATAGAATGAAAGAATAGAATAGAATAGAATAGAATAGAATAGAATAGAATAGAACAGATAACAGATAACAGATAACAGATAACAGATAATCAGAGTTGGAAGGGACCTTGAAGGTCATCTAGTCCAACACACACACCCCAAGCAGGAGACCCTACACCATTTCTGACAGTTGGCAGTCCAATCTCTTCTTGAAAGTCTCAACTGATGGCGCTCCCACAACTTCCGAGGGCAAGCTGTTCCATTGGTTGATTGTTCTCATTGTCAGAAAGTTTCTCCTTATTTCCAGGTTAAGAACAGAAGAATAGAATAGAATTTAATAGAATAGAATTTAATAGAATAGAATTTAATAGAATAGAAATAAGAATTAGGAATAGAGAATAGAATAGAATAGAATAGAATAGAATAGAATAGAATAGAATAGAATAGAAAAAAGAAAAGAAAAGAAAAAAGGAAATGAAAAGAAATGAAATAAAATAAAATAAAGAAATAAAATAAAATAAAGAAATAAAATAAAGAAATAAAATAATAACATAACGTAATATAAACTGTTAGCAAAGCCCTTTTCCCAAAGATGAAAACAAGCAGGTTACTTTAAAGTCCAGGCATTGGGAAAACCCTCCAGCCGTCATTCATAAGGTAGGGAAAAGGCATGAATATGAGCCGCTGTCCTAGAATATCCAGCAGTGGTGGGTTTCAAAGTGGTTTACCCCCGGTTCGGTGGCCGTGGCTGGGTGGGCACGCTTTGCATGCACGCGCACACTTTGCGTGCACGTACGCACCAAATGCGTACTTTGCGCATGCGCAGGGGCTGTCCGACTAACCTCCTGCAATCCTGCACACTCCCTGTGACTTCAACAGCTGGTGCGTGGCACTCTGCCGTGCCATGCAAAGCACCTGCGCAGGAAATAAAGGTCAGTCTGGCGAGCCCCGGCGGGCAGGTGGGCCCAACAACAGATCGTCTGAGAGAATCGGCTCAGTCCCTGCTGATCTTTGGCACCACCAGCTCGGCAGAACCAGGCACAACCAGTAGCATCCCACCTCTGATATCCAGGGATGTCTGTGGGTTTGCACAAGGCTTGTTCCAATATCCAGGAAACAGAGAATATTTTTACTACACCTGCCAACACTACTGACTTCCTAATCTGATTAACTTTTCACTTTGGGGCGAAAGCCGAGGGAAATTCAAACAGCTAACTATCATAATGAAGACTTTTTCTCAGAGAGCCCAACCAATTCTTCACACAGCGGTGGCAGGACAGAAAGTCTGGGAATTGTCAGGCCTCTTAGTGTAACTGGATGCAAAGTCTGGATAATTATTATATTGTAAGGAAGGGGTTGTTTTTGAGAGAGAGAGAGAGAATCTGTGATGGTCTCCTGCTGGTTATTGAGGGCCTTTCCTTTCCTGCCAAGAAAAACAGCCCAAAGTACATTAACTTTGAGACTTTCCCTGCTGTATCACACCCACAGTTAAACTCTGGCCTGGCTATGTCATTGCAACAGCTGTCCTCCTCAAATTCTCCACACACATCTGGGGAAGGAGGGAGGCGAGGCGAGCGTGACCGAGGTAGAGCAATACGAAGAGAAAGTGTCTGCACATTAAACTGAATTAAGTAAACTGAATTAAATGACTGAATTAAAAAAAAAACGACGTTGAGACGCCAGAAAGAGTGCAGAGAAGAGCCACAAAGATGGTTAAGGGGACTGGAGGCTAAAACATACGGAGAATCGTTGCAGGAATTCGGGAGTCTAGTGAAAAGAAGAACTAGGGGAGACACGATAGCTGTCTTCCAGTATTTGAGGGGCTGCCACAGAGAAGAGGGGGTCAATTTATTCTCCAAAGGACCTGAAGAAGGGATGGGCCTCAGCTGGTTCGAGTCGATTCGGGCTAACTGGATGTTAATTTTACATCTGGCTTAGCGAACCAGTAGTTCCAATGACTGGCTGGCCCCACCCCACCGTCTCCCTCACAGGACTCCCCACGTCGCCCATTTTGTATCCCAGGTAAGTGGAGGACATGCGTGGAGCCTGGGGAGGTGAAAAACCAGCCTCCCAGAGGCTCATGGAGGAGGAAAACAGGCCTATTTCTGGCCTCCGGAGAGCCTCCGGAGCCTGGGGAGGTGGAATATGGGCCCTCCACGGTCCGTTTTCACTCCCAAGATGGTGCAGGAGACCAACTAGGCCATACCCACCATTGACCTGAAGGCAGGACAAGAAGCAAAGGATGGAAACTCATCAACCTGGAATTCAGAAGAAAGTTCCTAACCATAGGACAATTAACCAGCAGAACTGCTTGCCACCAGAAGCTGTGGGTGCTTCATCAATGGAGGTTTTGAAGAAGAGACTGGAGAGCCGCTTGTCTGAAATGGTATATATAGCACAGAGGTTTGACCTTGGGCAAACCTGAACCAGCTGATGACATCATTGATCATGCAATAATAGGAAAATAACATGGTGTTGGACATTAATGGAGGCCTTCTCCTGCTTGAATGGGGTTGGACTAGAAGACCTCCAAGGTCTCTTCCCATTCTGTTCTTCAAGTTCTTCATTTTTCAGTCAAGCTTGTAGAAGAAGCAAGGCAGACTCTCGAAAAATGCTCTGTGACCTTTTGCTTGAGAGAAACCACTCCAATTTCTCAAGGGCCATTAATTCCAAGCGGCCGATTTCAGACATGATGTCTCCAAAAAAAATGGCCTTCTCCGTTGCAGTCCTTCCCTGTGTCTGTTCCTGTAACCCACCCACGTTGATTCATTGGGGTCTGCCAACCCCACCCACAACCCCACTACAATCCGAGCAGTGGGGGGATAATACTGTTTTGGCCCGGTTCAGGCGAACCGGTAGTAAAAAAAAAAATGCGACTGTTTGGCCGAACCAGTAGTAGAAAAACAGCTACCGGTTCAGCCAAACTGGTATTTCTTTTTTCTTTTTTTCCTCCCAACGATCAGCTGTTCTGACGATCAGCTGTGCTGAGATCCCCTTTGCTGTCTTACTGCTTTGCCCAGGAGGTTAAAAAAAAAGGCAGCGCGCGGAGGGGTGATGCCCAAAAGAAGCCACACCCGCCTAGTCACATGGCCATGCCCACCTAGCCATGCCGACAGAACTGGTGATAAAAATATGTGCATCCCACTCCTGAATCCGAGTGGAGAATATATTTCAGGGCTCCTTTAAACGGTCTCTCAAGATTTTTGCGGTGAGCTTCTTGAGTCCCAGCGGAAGGCCTCCATTAATGTCCAACACCATGTTATTTTCCCGTGATGGCATGATCAGTGACGTCATCAGCTGGTTCAGGTTTGCCCAAGGTCAAACCTCTTCGCTTTTTTTTTTTTTCCCCAAATTTGCAGGGTTTGCTAGGAAGGCGTTAGAATACTTTGCAGACAGCCTGAAGGGCAGAATATTTATCGGGGGTTTCTAATTTTGAGTGTTCCTTAAGCATGAAGTTCACTGTATATGCAATTTAATTACATTGTGCTGTTTTGCTTTCTTTGGTTATTTTTTTTTTAATTATTGCTTTACTGTAATAGGTCCATAAGCTATTGAGCATCTATTCTATTCTATTCTATTCTATTCTATTCTATTCCATTCTTATTCCATTCCTTATTCTATTCCTTATTCTATTCTGTTCTTATTCATTCCAATTTCTATTCAATTCTATTATTCTATTTTATTCTATTCTATATTCTTATTCTATTCATTATTCTATTCTTTACTCTATTCTATTCTTTATATTCTATTTCTTATTCTATTCTATTATTTTCCATTTCATTCAATATTCTATTCTATTCTATTCTATATTCATTATTCAATATTCTATTATTCTATACTATACTATATTATTTAGACTTCTTATTCCATTCCCATTCCATTCTATTATTATTATATTCTTTTTCTATTCTATTCTATTCTATTCCATTCCTTATTCTATTCCTTATTCTATTCCTTATTCTATTCTGTTCTTATTCATTCAATTTCTATTCAATTCTATTATTCTATTTTATTCTATTCTATACTTTCTTATTCTATTCCCCATTCCATTCCATTCTATTATTATTCTATTCTATTCTTTACTCTATTCTATTCCTTATTATATTCTATTTCTTATTCTATTCTATTATTTTCCATTTCATTCCAATATTCTATTCTATTCTATATTCTATTCTATTATTTTCCATTCCATTCCAATATTCTATTCTATTCTATTCCTTATTCTATACTATACTATATTATTCTAGACTTCCTTATTCCATTCCCCATTCCATTCTATTATTATTATATTCTTTATTCTATTCTACTCTATTCTATTGTATTCCTTATTCTATTCTATTTCTTATTCTATTCTATTATAATTCTATTCTATTATTATTCTATTCTATTCCTTATTCTATTCTACTCTACTCTACTCTATTCCTTATT